>NW_027280446.1:47500-77500 GCF_046629955.1 Centroberyx affinis | reverse complement strand
TCTCTCTCTCTCTCTCCTTTCCCCATCTCTCTCTCTCTCTCTCTCTCTCTCTCTCTCTCCCTCTCCTCTGTGCTCGCTGTAGTCTCTCGCCCAGGTTTGTTGTCATGGTGCAGAGGAAAAGCATGAGTCATCTGAAGCCCGGAGCTGAAGCCGCTCACTGCAGACAAGCTGCTGCAGACTGAGCTGTCCGGCTGGTCTGGGGTCAGTCCGGTCTGGGGTCAGTCCGGTCTGGGGTCAGTCCGGTCTGACCTGAGGGCCGTGATGCCGTGTGATTCATTACAGAGTTATTGAATTCATCGGGCTATTTTTTTTTTACCTCACTTTCATGATTCTTGCTTTGCATTTATATTTCTTACCTTTTATTGCTATTGTTGTTGATCTGCTGTAAAGTGTAAAGTGCTGCTATAGAAACAAAGATTATTATCATTATTAAGTTGTCTATGGGAAGCCATTCACCTGAACTGATGCTAATGAGGCATTTTGATTCCACACAAGTATGGATCAATATTATTATTATTAGTAGTAGTTTCAATGGCAAGTTTTAGTGTCCAATGATGCTCTAAATGTCTAAAACACTGAATACTGGGAATTAGTTTGCCATGAAAACATGAAAAAGTCAAATTAAAGGACATTAAATTAAAGGAACTGAATATAGATTCAAAATATCAGCTATCAGACGCTTCAATCCAAAAATATCCGCCTTCAGAAACACATATCAGCTGAATCCTACATGACGTTTTTTTCAACTGTCAGAATACTTAGTTGTACTTTAAAATCCAAATCATTTGGAGTGAGAATGTCACATCCAAATCACTGCTCTGATATTATATATATATATATATATATATATATATATATGTATATATTTATATCATAACTTCTGCTGCCTTTTACTACAGAAGTACACAACCTCTGCTGTCTAGATATGAAAGTACACAGCAGGTGCAGCTACAGCTGATCTCTGTCTACCAAACCTGTTAAAAAGACAAAACTAAGAACTGATCAGCAAACTGAAATCATATATGAAGATTTAACTGAAATATGGCGTATTTATTTACCAATTCATATTAATGTGACTTAATGTTCTTCCACCTCTGTATTAATCCTGGTCAAATGTGTCAGTGGCACAAGCTGCAGCTGTTGTTCTGGTCAGGATTCTTCTTCTTCTTCTTCTGCACCTCAGAGACCAAAAGTCCCAGAACCCAAATCTCCCACGACTCAGACAACAAATCTACCTATCAGCCAGATGGTGGCGCTGTAACAAGCAACTTTACACTGTGGCCTGTAACTCCTGAACCGTGAGGCCAAGAATCTAAATCTGGCAGTGAAACAAACAAATTTGACAGCGAAGAGATGAAAACAGGAAATGAGGTATAATTCCTCCAGGCTTGATGCCTGAGCAACAAGTTTCACAGACGTGTTGGAGACGGACCGGACCGGACCGGACCGGACCGGACCGGACCGGACCTCGCCTGGTGTCGCTGAGCAGCCACACCATCAGGACTACTTGGCAATTTTTTGAATGTGAGTAGAGCGGGTCGGTCATGTGCTAATCCTGACGCAGGGCTGGGCCATATGGACAAAATCAAATATCACAATATTTTTGACCAAATACCTCGATATCGATATTGCGACAATATTGTAGGGATGACTACTGGTGCTTTCACAAAATATTTACACAATGAGATTTTTGATAAATAATCATCAGTAATGTGGATATAATGACTAAGTGGGTAAAGGCAAATAATAGAACAGCTAGAACAGTCTGGTAAGTTCAGGAAGTGACATCACTTTACTGTAATGCAGCCTTTAAAACCAGGAAAACACACTTATGCCATATCACCATATTACCATATCCAAAATCTAAGACGATATCTCGTCTCATATCACGATATCGATATAATATCCATATATTGCCCAGCCCTATCCTGACGTCATCAAGGCTCCTGAAGTGTTTTGGTCCCAGGTACACAACCTCTACTGTGTTTTACTGCAAAAGTACACAACCTCTACTGTGTTTTACTGCAAAAGTACACAACCTCTACTGTGTTTTACTGCAAAAGTACACAACCTCTACTGTGTTTTACTGCAAAAGTACACAACCTCTACTGTGTTTTACTGCAAAAGTACACAACCTCTACTGTGTTTTACTACAAAAGTACACAACCTCTACTGTGTTTTACTGCAAAAGTACACAACCTCTACTGTGTTTTACTGCAAAAGTACACAACCTCTACTGTGTTTTACTACAAAAGTACACAACCTCTACTGTGTTTTACTGCAAAAGTACACAACCTCTACTGTGTTTTACTGCAAAAGTACACAACCTCTACTGTGTTTTACTGCAAAAGTACACAACCTCTACTGTGTTTTACTGCAAAAGTACACAATCTCAACTGTGTTTTACTTAAAGTACACAACCTCTACTGTGTTTTACTGCAAAAGTACACAATCTCAACTGTGTTTTACTTAAAGTACACAACCTCTACTGTGTTTTACTGCAAAAGTACACAACCTCTACTGTGTTTTACTGCAAAAGTACACAATCTCAACTGTGTTTTACTTAAAGTACACAACCTCTACTGTGTTTTACTGCAAAAGTACACAATCTCAACTGTGTTTTACTTAAAGTACACAACCTCTACTGTGTTTTACTGCAAAAGTACACAACCTCTACTGTGTTTTACTGCAAAAGTACACAATCTCAACTGTGTTTTACTTAAAGTACACAACCTCTACTGTGTTTTACTGCAAAAGTACACAACCTCTACTGTGTTTTACTGCAAAAGTACACAATCTCAACTGTGTTTTACTTAAAGTACACAACCTCTACTGTGTTCATATCTGTCAGGCAGACACACAGTGGAAATGTTCGGTCAGTCATCCCAGGTAAAGTCACGGCACAGAGGTCACAGGTTCGATCCCCTCAACAGCCGAGACTCTGCTGAAGTGTCCTTGAGCAAGACACTGAACAAAATGTTTACATAAGTAAGAATATCTCCATCCTCTTCATCACTGGAGCAAACAGCTGTCAATAATCCAAAACATCTCTTTTATTAACTTCATGGATGTCAGGGACAAAAAAGATGCTAAAAACTGGATGTGAGATGAATGAAAGACTTTTTATCACCAAGCCTCCGGGCAGAAAGTAGTTTTAACTCCACAAACATTTGTGGGAGACGGACCAGGTGACCAAAAAGTTAAACCTCAGTGGGCGGAGCCAAAGAGCCTCAGACCTTCTGTCTCAGTAACATCAGACTGAAGCTCAGTGAAAAAAAGGTAAGAGAGGAGGAAGCTGATGTCATGAAGCCTAGCGCTCTGCTGCTAACTGAAACAATACGATCTACCATACTGAGTTAGCTGACCTTCAAGTTCAAACTAGCCATACTAGCCTATAGCTAGCTAGGTTAGCTAGGTTAGCTAGTTAGCTAGCTGCAGCATCATGATGCCATGAGTATGAATGATTGAAAAAAGAAGCCATTTATATATTTTTTTATATTTTGACAAGAGTTCCTTCTTTGCCATTCAAGTTTGGCAGTTAGCTAACTTACACTTTGAAAAACTGGTTTTGGCTCCTCCCACTGAGGTTAAACTCGACCAATCAGATTATTTCTGCCTCTGAGAAAAGGTTGTTGAAATAAACATTCTGCGCCACTGTGGCTGGGAAATGTCTGAATGAATCTGTGACAAACCTAAAGTCTGATTTCAGAACGGAAAACAGCCTCCCAGCCGCCTGTCGTGTGACTCTGGCTGATTATAGCAGATTATAACTTTCCACCTGCTTCTTCCTCTCTGTGGAACCATCAGACAGTACAGGCTGCAGGTAGCTCTGCTCCCATAACACAGCAAAGCATGATTCAGTGTGTGTGTGTGTGTGTGTGTGTGTGTGTGTGTGTGTGTGTGGTTGGTCATCACCATTTTATAATGTTCCACTGACTAGCACAGGTCTGCTGCTGAACTCTACAAGGCAAAGAACTGTTAAGTCATTTAGTAAAATATCAAAGCAAAGTATTTCTAATTTCTGAATCACACACATCGGTCCGGACAGTAACGTTAGAACCGACAGAACTGACAACAATAATAATAATAATAATCACAAATAAAACTGATGGGGAACAGGAAATCACAGATTCCCTTCAGTAAAAACCACATCACCAGACCTGATCCAGTACTAATACTGTCCAGACTCCCAGGTAAAAATTCCAGCTGAACCACAAAAGTCACACCTGCTCACTCGACCCGCCGGCGGGTCGGAGAGCGGAGGACCAGCCGGACAGCAGAGAGCTGATGCTTCTGTTTCTGAACAGAAACCTGCTGCTTGTCCTGAAGTGAGCAAAACCAGACCAGACCAGGCACAGTGCAGGTTCTGCCCAGAAGACGCCTGTCTGTCCTTCTGTCAGTTATTCACACTAAAGAAGAGAAAAGAAATATAACCGAAGGCTGAGTGGTTGTTTCAATATTGTTTTGCAGCAGTTTGCACTGTATCCTGTTATGTAACAGTACCTCATTTATTTCATCTATGGTCAGTTATTTACACTGAAGGTTATCTAGTTTTAAATTAAGAGAAACATGAACCAAAGACTGCCTGAATGTTTTAGCATTGTTTTCTATACTGCAGCAGTCCTTCATATGAGGAATGAAGTAACTGTCATTTGTATTTTGTTCAGTTCTTTTGCTGCTGCAGTTTTCCTTTTTAACAATAGAATTGTTGTTCCCATGTTATTTACATGTTGTATGCAGCTGTTTAAGAAAAAAAGGGTCAATATCAGATCGGTTCAGTATCGGTTGATCAATTCTGTTATTGGATCGGCAGTGAAGAGTGAAGAGTGACATCACTGATCAGAGAAACGAGTTCAGAGAGGAAACGTCGAATCATCCAGCAGCGAAAAAAACGTCTTTTCACTGGAGGCTGATGTCTGCAGCTCAGTGATAAGGTCATGAGTGTGTGTGTGTGTGTGTGTGTGTGTGTGTGTGTGTGTGTGTGTGTGTGTGTGTGTGTGTGTGTGTGTGTGTGTGTGTGTGTGTGTGTGTGTGTGTGTGTGAGTGTGTGCGTGTGTGTGTGTGTGTGTGTGTGTCCAGTCACATTGAGAATAATGCCATTTAGCATTATCATTATCTAGCATGCTTCTTGAAGGCAGAAGAGAGGAATTCCCAGAATAAAACAGATTGGTGCTGAAATCACAAAATTAAAACATTTTAAACATCGTAAACTATTAAGCTACAGGCAGCTATTTTGTTTTAGGAACGCTATTTCAATTTACTTTATTTTCTTTACTTTCACTTTTGGATTTTGTCATCTCAATCATGGATCTAGAGCTGCAATGATTAATCGATTAATCGATTAGTTGTCAACTATTAAATTTATCGCCAACTATTTTGATAATCGATTAATCGGTTTGAGTAATTTTTTAAGAAAAATAAGTCAAAATTCTCTGATTCCAGCTTCTTAAATGTGAATATTTTCTGGTTTCTTTCCTCCTCTATGACAGTAAACTGAATATCTTTGGGTTGTGGACAAAACAAGACATTTGAGGACGTCATCTTGGGCTTTGGGAAACACTGATCCACATTTTTCACCATTTTCTGACATTTTATAGACCAAACAACTAATCGATTAATCGAGAAAATAATCGACAGATTAATCGACAATGAAAATAATCGTTAGTTGCAGCCCTACATGGATCCACTTCAGTTCTGCCTGGTTGGTCGTCATGTTTTTCCCTCTGTGCTCTGCATGCTGAGTGTGATCTGAAGCTCGGTCCTGTTCTTCTTATCCTGCAGCTGCAGCTCCGGCTTTATCTGAGCTGCAGCTAGTTAGCAGCTAACAGTTTGTTCAGGTTCACTGAGCTGCAGCTAGTTAGCTGCTAACAGTTTGTTCAGGTTAACTGAGCTGCAGCTAGTTAGCTGCTAACAGTTTGTTCAGGTTAACTGAGCTGCAGCTAGTTAGCTGCTAACAGTTTGTTCAGGTTAACTGAGCTGCAGCTAGTTAGCTAGCTAACAGTTTGTTCAGGTTCACTGAGCTGACTCTTCTCAAGCTCCAACTCTTCATGTTTTGGAGTAGAGACTAGGGCTAAAGACAAGACAGTTTACTGTGTCACAGAAACCAAATCCACCTTATCACACTATTCACTTTTACTGAGAACGTTACTGAATGGATCTACAGCCACACCACAACAAGCTGACTCAGCTGCTTCAGACACATTTACACTTTATTCACTAACACACAGTTCTCCATGTTCCTCCATCATGAGACTCAGCAGGTTGGAGATGAAACTGTAAATAACATGAAACCCACAGAAAGCTGAATAAACCACAAACTTTAATCTCCAGTCAGTTCTGGAAGCAGCTGGAGATTTCAGTTGCAGGTTTTACTGCTGAGTCAGGAAACCGTTTCATGACTCGACATTTACACTTTACATGTTTCTGTGACTTTTCCACACAAACTTCCACCGATCAGCAGCAGCAGAAGCTTGGGTTCAGCCGGCAGGTCGGGGGTCAGAGGTCAAACTGTCACACTTCAACTCTTTCTCCTGCCTGACCCTCTGGAGCGCCCGCTACAGGTTTTGGATCTTCATACAGAAAATACAGAAGAAGAAAACTTATTTCCTAAGTCTGAAATATTTTTCTAATGAATGGACAAATTCATATTTGATCCCTTAACTTACTCTGAAGTTTTGGTGAAATAATAAATATCAAGAGGCAGTTCTGTGCAGTGTGGTGGATTATAACAGTGGTTCTCAACCTGGGGGTCGGGACTCCCCAGGGGGTCGCGAGATGATTTATGGGAGAAGAAAAATCATATTTCTATCATACAAATGAATGTCTGTTTATTCTCTATTGTTTTCTGACCTGAAAAGTAAAAAAGTCTCTGCTTCACTTCTCCAGGGTCACACAACAGAAAGACCTGCAGGGCCTGGAGCCGGACCCAGGACTGACCCAGGACTGTCCCAGGACTCCCAGGATTGTCCCAGGACTCCCAGGACTTTCCCAGGATTGTCCCAGGACTCCCAGGACTGTCCCAGGACTGACCCAGGACTCCCAGGACTTTCCCAGGACTACTCAGGACTGACCCAGGACTCCCAGGATTGTCCCAGGACTGACCCAGGACTCCCAGGACTTTCCCTCTCCAGCCAAGTGAGGAACAGTTTGATTTCTCTGTAATTTAATTCACTGACAAAATGTATGAAGATGAACTGATCAGCTGATCTGAGGCCTGCAGCAGCACACAGCATATAGATTATAGAATATAGAATATTACAGAGCTGAAGCTGACTGCTGAGCTTTCAGACAGACAGGCAGACAGACAGACAGACAGACAGACTGTTTTCCACACATGTAGCTGCAGACAGACAGACAGACAGACAGACAGGCACCTGTCTGTCTGTCTGTCTGTCTGTAGCTACAGATCGGTTTAACGGATGATGGCGCTTTGCATGCTTGTGCGTCGGTTTTAGTCAGAATTAAATAAAATATTAGATAAAAAAATAAAATAAGTAAAACGAATTCCTTCCATTAAAATGAGATAAAAATAAAGACTCGTCAGATGAAGCGCGCGGCCAGGCTGCAGGTTCAGATTCATGTTGTTCAGTGGAAACACAAAGCTGCGTTTGTCCTCTGATGGATTCTGCCACAGCGCCTTATGTAACACACTGGATCCAAACACCGGATCACTTCTGACCAGACGGGATCCCGATCTGATGCCGATCTGATCCCGACCTGCTCATGATCTGATCCTGATCTGATCCTGATCCTGATCCTGCAGCAGCGGCTCTGAAAGGCGTTGACAGGCCCGCTGCTGTGTGCTGATCCCGGCCTGTCCGCCTGCAGAGCCGCTGCTGCGCAGCACAGAGCCCCGGCACCGAGCCTGGTCCGGCCTGGCCCGGGTCCGGCCTGGCCTGGCCCAGCCCGGCCCGGCCCGGGTCCGCACCCAGCACCGAGCCCCGGCCCGCCTTAGAATAAACCCGAGAATAAACCGCAGCGCTTTACCTGAACACCGGATCCGTCTCGTCCTGTCTCTCCGCTGCTCGTCTTTAATAATAAAATCCCTCAGACGGATAAATCCTCACAGATCCTCCGGCGGAGCAGCGCGTGCTGGCCGAGCCATCTGCCGCGGACCGAGCGGCGGACTGCGGGCGAACTGAAACTCGAAGCCGGGGTGTCGGAGGAATCAGCGCCGCTCAGCTGCGATGCTAAAATGGAGGAACGCGCTCCGGGAATAGAAACACCGGCGCTCCGTCTGAAGCTCAGAGCCGCTGCGCTGCAGGCGGCGGCCGCGCGGGGGCGACCGAGAGACACGTCCGGTGGAGCTTCACAATAAGAGTCCCTCCAGCGTTTAAATATTATTATACTACATACAGTTTCTTCTTCTTCTTCTTCTTCTTCTTCTTCTTCTTCTTCTTCTTCTTCTTCTTCTTCTTCTTCTTCTACTTACACTTTTAAATTTACGTTTATAGTCTAGAAATAAAGTAGGCATATTCTACTTTATTTTTTTAATTGAGAAAAAACTGCATTCCAACTATATAAAATCCAGTCAGAAAATAATGAGAAAGTAACCTAATACATATATACAGATATATTTATATATACTGTACATATACACATAGCCTAATATATTTCAGTTTCTCTGAGTAAATATTTAATTAGAGAATTTTAACAAGGTTCCTCATATTAAATTAAACAATTAAACTTCATTTTCACTGCAGCTGCTTTCAGTACAAATCTCCCACTTTTAAAAAAAAAACAATTTCATAACCGTTTCTGTGGATTCAACATGTTCAGTGTTTCTAATGAAACAGCTGCTGTCCAGTTCATCAGTTCCACCATCAGCTGGTAATGATGCATCTATTTTAATATATTCTGTTAATATTGTGCTGAAGAGTCTGAAGAGACCGCAACTGAAAATCAAATCTATAAACCATCTGACCTGATTTATACTGAACTATATTAATAACCGCATTTTATCTTTTCAGAATATTTTTACTATTTTTTAAATTTAATTTTACTGAATTTTCCTCCATGGCTATTGAAAAGCAGTATAGTAACACACAGAGGTGTGACCAAGTCAAGTCTGCTGGAGTCCCATCCGTCTCAAGTCTCAAGTCTAAATGTAGAACAGCAAGTCAAGTCAGAACAAATCAAGAGTCCAGTATCAATTTAATATCTTAAAGAAAACTAAATATCTAGGACTTTTCAATGCAATGTGGTTTTAATAGGATAAAAACTTGGTAAGAGCATCATGAGTTTGATTTCTATAATCAGTTTCAACTTCAATAAATTCAATCATTCCATACAAATTCAGAAAACAGAATTTAAATTCAGTCGTCTGCTGGAACAAATCTCATCACTTTCAATCTAAGTCATTTACACAAACACAAGATCTCAAGTCAAGACTTTAGAAACCTTTTCAAGTCATCAGAGTACAAGTCAGAGTCAAGTCCCAAGTCACCAGAACCCAAGTCAAGTCCAGTCTCAAGTCTTCTTTCATGCAGCAAGTCAAGTCTCAAGCAATAAAAATGATGACTCGAGTCCAGGTCATGTGACTCGAGTCCCCACCTCTGGTAACACTCTAGTCTCATTGTTGTATTTATTCTACTGAGTCTGACAGTGTTGCTCTGCCATCTGCCGGCCGCTCAGAGAAACTTCAGCTGTTCCAGACAGATGAAACTTTCACTGACCTGAGGACAGATGAAACCTTCACTGACCTGAGGACAGATGAAACCTTCACTGACCTGAGGACAGATGAAACCTTCACTGACCTGAGGACAGTCAGATGAAACCTTCACTGACCTGAGGACAGATGAAACCTTCACTGACCTGAGGACAGTCAGATGAAACCTTCACTGACCTGAGGACAGTCAGATGAAACCTTCACTGACCTGAGGACAGATGAAACCTTCACTGACCTGAGGACAGTCAGATGAAACCTTCACTGACCTGAGGACAGATGAAATCTTCACTGACCTGAGGACAGACAGATGAAACCTTCACTGACCTGAGGACAGTCAGATGAAACCTTCACTGACCTGAGGACAGATGAAATCTTCACTGACCTGGTGAAGGTGGGTGAAAAGCCTCTGGAACACTGAGACCATCATGGGAAACTAAACCTCTCCACTGACTCCAGACTGATCAGGTCTTTCTACCTGGAGGTTTGCCTGCAGTGTGCGTGTCGTCCAGCAGGAGGCAGCAGGTCGCTGCAGCCGGAGACATTCAGACTGAAAACAGAGAAAACTGGAACAAAGGATTTCAATTGATAACCTTGAATCTGGCTCAGTGGCAGCTACAGTGATGATAGATTTATGGAATTCATTTTCATAACAGAGAATTGAATAGAATAGAGAATGGAGTATTTAAACTGTAAAGAGAGAAAACTGGAAGTCTTGAACTGGTCTCATTTGTTCAGTTCAAGATATGAATAACCTGTCTTAACTGATGATTTAATTCATTTAATTCAATTTTTCAATACAATCAGATCAGATCAGATCAGATTGCACTTTATGAATGAATGAATGAATGAATGAATGAACTTTATTTTGGTTGTTCACATTCAAAAAAAACTGTACATTTCTCGAGATTAAAATTATTATAACCAAAAAAGGGTTGGGCAGAAGCAATGCTTTTTTTTTTTAGCCCACCCTGTACATTACATCAAACAACTCAACACACTTTCAAACAATTTTTTTTTTTCCCATTATGCTCACATTCCTCCATAACAATATATAAATTATATTCTTTATTCAATTAAACAAATTCATTACTTATTAATGAAACACATAAATTATTCAATTAGTCACACAATTAATATTTATTAATAATTTCACATTTTAAGGATTTTTAAAATTTTGACAGAGTACTTATTAACTTGAATTGATCACTGAGATCATTCCATAGTTTTACCCCGACAACTGAAACACATCTTTGTTTGACATTGGTTCTTATTTTACTTGTTTCAAACCGAAGCAAACCTCTTAAACTATAATGCCCTCTTCTTAATTTGAAGAGGGATTGAATGCTCATGGGGAGGCTCCTATTCACAACTCGAAACAGAATTTCCATCAATTTTACCCTAACTATATCCATAAATTTTAATTGTTTGGATTTTATAAAAAGCCGACTGGTTGATTCTCAGTATCCAGCGTTATTTATTATTCTTATCGCCCTTTATTGATCCCCTTGGGGAAATTCAGGTGCCACAGCAGCAGCTGGTGGAACAGTGCCAAGGAAGTCAAGTATGTGTCAAGTACAGGAAGGTAATGAAAGAAAATAGGCACTAAAATAAAATGAAGGTAATGTACAGAACATACAACTACAGAGACAGAGACTGGAGGCCATAGTGTGGAGGTAAGACCGTGGTCTCTGGAATCACATGTGGATCTAGAGGACTGGGATCAAATCCCACCAGGCAGCAGCAGCAAGGTGAGTGACAAATGAAACAAGGTGAGTGACAACAACGAACCAACAACATAACAATACTGAATACCTGCAAACATGAAAAAACCTTTCAAAAGATGGAAAGCTCAAGCTAACTGAAAAAAACAAACTAAACCAAACCTTCAAACCACAACGACATGTCAAAACAAAAAAAAACTAAACAAGGTGTATAACCAAAACTCAAGAACAAACAACAAAACTGAAAAAGCAACAGCCATAAAAACACCATGCAGGTACCTGGTGGTTCAAAAACAGAAGTGTGTAAAACTAGCTTTGTTTCTCGAGATTTTCAATCTGTTCTCAGGATGTTGGCTTTCAAACATTCCAGCTTACTGAGGCTTGAACCCACAACCTGTGAACTGACAAACAGCCGTCCAGCACTTTGAGCCTCTGACCCAGTCTGACTGTAAACAATGACCGGCGCACGGAAGAGAAAGTCTTGGCCTGGATGTCCGCTGGCTACACCTGAAACCCCCAAATATTGGCCGTCGCCCCCAGAGTCTAATCGTCATCAGACGGATAGACGATGGGTTCAGAGGCTGGTTACTGAGAGGCTGAACATGCTAACGTTAGCTAGCTAGATGATCCTCAGCTAGCAGCAGGTAGGAGTTGTTTCAACTTCATCTAATGTTGCACTCAGTTGGTTTTAGTCTCCTTTCTACTTGATATAACACACTAGAAGTGTAGCTTTTTACCTTTTTCCTTATAAGCAGGTAGGTGTGTTTGTTTTAAGAAGTTTATTGTACAGAGCTGATCTGGGAGGGTGGAGCTGCATCAAGCCAGTCAGAGAGAGCAAGAGGAACCCCCAAACTGTTTGTCATTTTTAAGGCTAAATGCCTGGAGAGGAGAATGACTTAATTCCAGTCTGTCAGGCTGGAATTGAACCCAAGACCTTCATGTTATGAGGAAGACTCTCTATCAGTCTGAGCCACCAGGACAAACTGAAGAGACTCACTCTTGTAGAAAGACTGATTAAACAGTGGGTTAACACAGAAACACTCGGAATGATTACATTAAAATGAAGTGAAACTGTACATATGGGATCTTGCATCGGCCTGTATGGGTATGATGCTGTAAATGTGTTTTTGAGTATTTGCATTTGAATTTCCTACAGCTTGCTCCTGAATAAGTTCTTGACTGGGAAGTTGGTGCTTAGTACTGTGTTCTTAGATAGTGTTGAGGTAAGACCCTTCACTCTGGACTCACATGTGGACCTGGAGGACTGGGATCAAATCCCACCAGACAACAGCAGCAAGGTAAGGCTTCAGACAAGGTGAGTGACAAATAAAGAACCAACAACATGACAATACTCAATACCTGAAAACATGAAAAGAACCATTCTCAAGCTAAGCCACAAATACAAACTAAACCAAACCAAAAATGCCTTCTAACCACAACAACATGTCCAAAAAAAAAAAACTAAGACAAAACAAACAACCAAAACTGAAAATCAAGCAACAAATAATACCAATACTAACACAACGCCGTACCAACAGCTGTTTTTCATCAGGATCATCAGTGGGAAAAAGGCGAGAGGACTGGAGAGCTTCTTGAAACTATCAGCTGTATCAAAACAAGAAGGAGCTGTTTGGCAGAGGATAGACAGTCTCTATATATATATATGTATTGGTCAGGAGGAAAATGAGGAACCAAAGCACTCGACAAATTAAATGCCTTTAATACATTGGCAAGTTCTCAATACTGAACATGGTTATGGCATAGGGTCTTCTCTGTTTTTTCTTTCTTTGTGTGCAAATATAAAGTCAGGACTTTCTTTAAGTTTGTGAGTGTCTTCAACAGGTACTTTTACTGTTTGCAACCCTTGGTAAATATAGACTCCCTTCTTGTTAACAATATGGGTCTAAAACCCTATGGCTAGTTTGAATATTTTTTGTTGTAACTCGAAGGGCCTTAACTGTCCTAATAAAAGAGTAGCCTGCTTAGAGTTACTAGATTTTAATCTTAGGGATGTTTGGCGGGCACACAATCCCACATCTAAGGAGTATACTTTTTATTCAAATAGGCATAAATCTTTTTCAAGGATAGATTTCATATTAATGTCTGCATCCCCTATGTCTTTGGTTCAAAACATAGAGATAATGCACATGAGCCTAACAGACCATCATGCATATAAATGTCAACTGTTGCCACTAGGTGGCGGTTTCATTTAACCTTGTTACAAAATCAAGATTTCTGTGAACAATTTGAACGGGAACTAGCAGAATTTCTAAAGATTAATAGACAGTCAGTGGATGATGCTAGGTATCTCTGGGACTCAATAAAAGGCTTTATAAGAAATAATGTAATTTCATACTCCTCTAGACTGAATACTACACTCTGCCAAGGAGCGGCACCTGGTGCTGCCACCACAACAAGGCCCTAAGTCTCTATCCAGACTCTTCTTCTGTGGTTCCTCGGTGGTGGAACGAGTTACCAAACTCCATTCGATCCACAGAGTCCCTCTCAATCTTTAAGAAAAGGCTAAAGACCCAGCTCTTTAGTGAACACCTTCTCACCTAATGGGCTGTGTAACCACACAAAAAAACCCAAAAGAAAATGCACTCTATGCACTCTATGCTCTGCCTCATAGCACCTCTGTCCTGTTGGACCAGATCTTAGCTTCATGGCTCTTACTCTCGTTGTTCTCCTGACTAGATCCTTGCTTGTGTTGTACTAAAATCTCATGTGTACGTCGCTTTAGATAAAAGCGTCTGCCAAATGGGAAATTGTAATTGTAATAAAGAGCAACTTCGAAGAATACATGAATTAGAAACTTCAATATCTTACCTAGAACGATCTCAGCAAATAAATCACTCTGAATGAATAGCAAAGTCTTTAACTAAAATAAAAATAGAGCTTAATTTATTACTAACACAGAGAGCCGAATTTGTCATACATAAAACTAGACTTAATCATTACTTTTATGGCAATCGCCCTAGTCGTCTTTTGGCTAATAAATTAAAAACGAATGACCAATTTATAAATATAGCATCAGAAACTGGGACCACAGTAACCGACCCTAAGCTGATTAATCAAAGATTTTGTAAGTTTTATACACAGCTGTACACTTCAGATAACAATTCCTCAGCATCAGATTGGGACAATTACATTGAGAAACTGAATCTGACTTCACTATCAACAGAGGAAGCTTCTATATTAGGGGCCCCTTTATCTCTTGATGAATTTAAACAATCTTTAGCAAAAATTAATAAGGGTAAGTCACCTGGAAATGATGGCATTCATCCGGAGGTCTATTTAAAATTTTGAACCCTTTTAGGACCACCACTGTTGGAGATGTTCAATACAGCTATTCAGAAAGGATCTTTTGGAAGAGATGCAAATACAGCTCTAATAACACTTCTTTTAAAAAAGGACTAGGATCCAACCAATTGTGCTAACTACCGCCCCCTGTCTTTATTAAATGCGCATATTAAACTATTTTCAAAGACACTTTCAAGCCGTCTGGAGAGCTACTTGCCTAAATTGATTCATCCAGACCAAAGTGGATTTGTCAAAAAGGGCTTATCAGCTGACAATTTATGTCGTCTATTACATATTCTGGATGCTTCTGACAATCTGGCATCATCAGCTATATTATCAGTTGATGCAGAAAAGGCCTTTGACCGACTTGAGTGGCCTTTTTTATGGTGTGTATTGAATCATATGGGCTTGGGGTCAAATTTTATTAACATGGTGAAAACCATTTATGCGAACCCTTCAGCCAGTGTAGTGACGGGTAACATACTCTCTCCTCATCAATGTTATTTATTTTATCACTGGAGCCATTGGCACAGTCCATTAGGTTATCTCCAAGTATTACACCAATAAAAATAAAATCTACCCAGCACCATATATCCTTATTTGCTGATGACGTCCTGTTTTTTTTCTGATATAAAGCACTCTCTTCCATACATCCTCAATATCTTCGAACAGTTCAGCTATGTCTCCAGTTACAAAATAAACTGGACTAAGTCCTCTCTATTACCTTTGAACCCTATAAGTAAAGACGAATATGCAAATATAATAATTTAATTTAATATTCCGGTAGTCACTTTAAATACTTAGGAATAAATGTATTTGCATCTTTAGAAAAAACAATATCTAAGAACTATAGTAGCACTCTTAACATGATCAAACTTGATTTGGAAAGATAATAATAAATATTATATTTACCCATTTTCCTATCAGGCAGAATCTCAATAATCAAAATGAACGTGTTTTCTAGAATACATTTCTGTAGTTATATGTTGCCTCTAGCACCCCCTCCGAGATATTGGGACGAAATACATAGTGTTATTACTAGGTTTTTATGGAGGGGCAGACGCTCAAAAATAAAACTGGCCAATTTACAAAGAAAGAAGGAGTTAGGGGGGCTATCAGTACCCAATTATAAATTGTATTTCCAGGCTCTTACCTTTCGTCCCTTAATAAATTGGTTTAATGGCAATACTTCAACTCCATGGCTTAGTATCGAGAGGAATTTGGTGGCCCCAGTTCCATTGAAGGACATTTTGTTTACAGGTCTTTTTGTTAGAAAATGTAGAAGTGTGTAAGTATGATCAAATAATAGCTTATGCAATTCAACATTTTCGGAAAATAGAAAATATATATAACTGGAAATCTAAATGGCATACTAACACACCCATATTTTATAATAGCTTATTAAAGTCTGGAGGACAATATTTTATCTCACCTCAATGGTATAATTCAGGTATACATGTAGCTTAGGAGACATTATGAATGATACTGGTTTAAGAAGCTTTCAGGATTTGAGGGAAACATACAAATTGTCATCCAACTCCTTTTTTCTATATTTACAATTACGTTCTGCTATACGGGCTGTAAGTATTTTGAGTGACAGGCTGTCATGGTTCTGCCATGGCCTGCCCTTGTGTTTGTATTTTCCTTGTTCCTGTGTTTCCTGTCTGCCCTTGTGTCTCGCCTCCTGACCTGCCTCTCTCCCTTCACTCTTCACTCCCCAGTCCTGCCATTCTCCACCTGTCCACCAGATGTCCCCAGACTTCCCCTCTTCACCTGTTCTCCCCCTCCTGCTTCCACCACACCTGTCTTCCGTCAGCCCATTAGCCCGGTTACCTTGTTCCCCCTTCACCAGCCTGCTTTCCAACCAATCACCTCCTGGACTCTCCCCCTGCCAGCCAGCTGTCCCTCGTGTGTGATCAGTCTGTGTGTATATCTTGTCTTTGTTCCTTGTGCTCTTTGCCAGTTCGTTGTGTCCTGTCATGTGTTCTGTTGTCTCGCCTGTTTCCTGCCTCGTTCCTTGTTACCCTGTCTTCCTCCTTGATGGTCACCACCCACGTTTGGTTCTGTTTGCCTTTTGTTCTGCCAGCCTGGTTGTGGTTGTTTTTGGTTAGCCTGTTAGTTTTGCCTTTTTGGATTGTCTACTTTAGTTTTGTATGTTTGCCTAGTTTTTCATTAAAACCTTTTCTTGCATTTGGGTCCAGCCCCCCTCCTCACACGTGACACAGGCAACCTATTACTCATCCAATAATGGATTTAATTAAGAAACTATCAGGATTAATTAAAGGACATGTCTCTTTAATTTATAACACATTGTTAGAACATACACAGACACCATTAGCAATAATAACAATATGTAATAAAGACTGCTCTGAATCATCTATAGACTGGGCCTGAGTTTGGAAGAATGCCTCAATCCAAATCATAAACTAACAAACCTGAACTTCATATATCAAACTTATTTGACACCAAAGCAGCATTTTAGGATGAATATAACTACTTCTCCAAACTGTACCCTATGTGATTTTAATCAAATGGGGACATTTTTACATATCATGTGGGAGTGTCCATCAGTTAAAGTGTTAGGGAACAAATAACAAAACGTCTCTCTGAACGTCTCTCTGGTTTAGAGACCGACTGCTCTTGAATGATGATTCCGGGCAGAACTTTAACCAAACTCAAAGACAGCTGTGGCTGTCAGCATGCACTGCTGCTAAACAGATGTTGGCGGTTAGGTGGCAACCACCGCACACTCTTTCTATTCATCAGTGGAATCTCTCTTTAATAGAGATTTTATCTATGGAGCTCTCTGTTGCTGGGATGAATGGGGCAGGCCAGGTTATGCTCAATGCTAGGAAGGAGGCACTCAACGCAGCTAGAACCATGATATAAATTTTTATTTTTATTTTGTTTCCTTATTTATTTTGCAACGTACTGTTAGGAAATATCCTGCATGTATAGTGGAATTTAGAGAAAGACCCATGGGGATGGGGCAGGTCAGGGTTAAGGAGCGACCAAAGGTGCTGTGTTTGCTTTCTGTTACTTAGTCTCTGTCTTAGTTATAATTGCATGTTAATTGCAATTACCTGTCTATCAATGCCCTGGTATACCTATATGTTATGTTATTGACAGAGATCACTCACTGATCTACACCTGCAAACCTTGTGGAAAATAAAATTTAAAAAATAGTTGGTCAGAAAATAACTCTGATGCGTTTCGGTGTCTTGTCTTCCTCTGGGAGCTTAATCATCAGTGTGTTTCTAGTGAAGATAAAGTGACACAATCTGAAAGTTCTTATTTCATTTAACAGAAATCTGATCTGAGTTTGAAATATACAAATACTGCTTCCACCAGCTTCTTCTTCTACTACTACTGCTACTACTGCTTCCACCAGCTTCTTCTTCTACTACTACTACTGCTACTACTATGTATGGAAGTCTGTTTCCGCCACCTGTGTTTTTCATCATCAAATGAGATTTGTTTCACAAAAGTATGACTTACTATCTCATAATTATGAGATAGTAGGACCAAGATGCCCAGATGATTCAGTTGAAAATCATTCACATGGTCTCTGCTGATAGAACCTTATGTTTAAACACTGGACCTGTTTTATGTCAGTAGGACCTGATCTGTTCTGATAGACTCTGTGATCCTCCTCATTCTACTGAAAACTGTCCACAGTCCTGTCCTACCTCTTTAAGAGGCTTTATGAATATTTCCCTTTTTTACTTTTATGCCACATCACTATGAATTTCACAGACAGACAGACAGACAGGTGAGATGAAGCTCCACCTGTTGGCCTCTGTTCAGGAAAATTCACTATTTCTCTGAATCCTGTTAGAGCAGTGAGTCTGCAGTTCAGTGATACTTTTTATCATTACTGTAAATCACCTGCTTTTGGGCTGTCCAGTGATGTGCATGGACACACACACACACACACACACACACACACACACCAGAGAGAGAGACACACACACACACACACACACACACAGAGAGGGGCAGACACAGAGAGAGAGAGAGAGAGAGAGAGAGACACACAGAGAGAGAAGAGAGAGAGAGACACACACACACACACACCAGAGAGAGAGAGACAGAGAGACAGCGAGAGAGAGAGAGTTGCCTTGGAAACCAAAAGTCAAATTTATGGCGTTCTCTCTTCCTAACCCGCCGACAAATCATTGAGAGCTCCGAGGTGATTTTAAGATTTTAATATAATCAATCAATGAGAATAACAGAGTAACATCCAGACAGACATGTGGAGCCACTCTGCTGCCTGTCTGATGTGATGCTGCAGCTGATCTGACATCAGCTGTCCATCGTCCTCCAAGAAGAACAGGACAGACTGACTGCTCCATCCAGAGTTTCTGTGTTTGAGATGAAAGAGCTGCAGCCAAACGTTTCTTCAGCTGCTCTGAATTCACAGTTGCTTCAGAAATTCATTAATGAGACAGATAAAGTTGATCTGAGGGAAACGACTGAGGCGGAGCTCCGTCCCTCCTGGAATTTTACTCGGACCGCCGTTGGGGTTCCGGCCCGTTTCCAGCACTGCGGTGATAATAATAATGTAAATAATAAAAGTTATAATAAATGAGCAAAAGTCAACATTTATCTGAACACTCTGGCCCTCATTTATCAGTCTAACGTAGAAACCGGACAGGGTTCACGTGATCCATGAAACGTTCGTATCTCTCCGATCTCAGCTAAGAACGATCGGGCGTGGATAAATGTGGAGGCTGAAAACAATCTTCATTTAAATATCACGCCCCTAAATATTCTGGGTTCAGAGGCCACGCCCCCAGAGTTTACCACATGGAGAGGCGTAATACGTCCAAGAAGAGAAACTTCTCCGACCTCCAGACAGAAACTCTAAAGTCTAAAGTCCAACTGAACCAGTTAGTTCTGTTTGGCCTGGAAAGAGACAGCAAAGGAAGTCGGAAAAATGCAGAATGGAAAGAAATCAGTATGGAAAAATGCCGTCGACAACCGAACTCCAGCTGAGGTTTGAATATTTAATTTATACATCTGTGATATGTATAGCCTATATATTATAAATATATAATAATAGCCTAATATAAAGCTTGTATCGCAATTCTTTACATTTAGGTGAAGAAAAAATAGTCACAAGTAGGCTATCTCAAAAAGAAAGAGAAATGAATCTTACACCAGAAAACTGTTAACCCTGTTAACTGCAAACAATTTGAAAATACCTATTTATGTTAGGGATAGGCTGTATGACACATAGTCGATGTAGGCCTTTACAAAATATAATATTTTGCCATAGGCTACATATTTTTAAGTGATGAATATGTGGCTGCATATGCTTAGATGCCAGTCAGAATATATGGTCTAATAACAATTCTCTGACTCAGCTCCTCAGGTTCAGACTGATAAATGCTGAGCTTTACGTGGAAATGACATACGGCCATTTCTGTCCTACGTTTGTTTCCTAGATGAGGACCGCTGTCTGTCACTGTGGGCAGAAACTGACGAAACAAATTAACATAATGTGACTCGGTGTGACTCGGTGTGACTCGGTGTGAGACTCGGTGTGAGACTCGGTGTGTGACTCGATGTGACTCGGTGTGAGACTCGATGTGTGACTCGGTGTGTGACTCGATGTGACTCGGTGTGAGACTCGGTGTGAGACTCGGTGTGTGACTCGATGTGACTCGGTGTGAGACTCGATGTGTGACTCGATGTGTGACTCGGTGTGACTCGGTGTGTGACTCGGTGTGTGACTCGGTGTGTGACTCGGTGTGTGACTCGGTGTGTGACTCGGTGTGACTCGGTGTGTGACTCGGTGTGACTCGGTGTGTGACTCGGTGTGACTCGGTGTGTGACTCGGTGTGACTCGGTGTGACTCGGTGTGTGACTCGGTGTGACTCGGTGTGACTCGGTGTGTGACTCGGTGTGACTCGGTGTGACTCGGTGTGTGACTCGGTGTGACTCGGTGTGACTCGGTGTGTGACTCGGTGTGACTCGGTGTGACTCGGTGTGACTCGGTGTGTGACTTGGTGTGACTCGGTGTGACTCGTTGTGTGACTTGGTGTGACTCGGTGTGACTTGGTGTGACTCGGTGTGACTCGGTGTGACTCGGTGTGTGACTTGGTGTCTGACTCGGTGTGACTCGGTGTGACTCGGTCTGACTCGGTGTGACTCGGTGTGACTCGGTGTGTGACTCAGTGTCTGACTCGGTGTGACTCGGTGTGACTCGGTGTGACTCGGTGTGACTCGGTGTGTGACTCGGTGTGACTCGGTGTGACTCGATGTGACTCGGTGTGTGACTCGGTGTGACTCAGTGACAGACAGGAACAGACCTGGAACTCCTGGTTAGACTGTGAAGGGAAAGTTGCTGCATGTCAGCAGAGTCTGAGTCAGCTGAGATGAAAACTGTTTTCAGAACAAATTCGATCAACTTTCCTTCATGCGGAGATGATCCATTCTCTGCATGACGAGCAGGAAATGAGGATTTCACTCTGCGGCTTCCTGCAGGGGGAAATAAATCCACTTAATATCATAATGTAATAATAATATATAATATAATAACACATACAGTCAGTCAGGAAATACAGAAATATGTCTCAGTGAAATGTGCAGAAATATCTCACATGCTATATAGAATGAGTAAATAAATGAAGAATCTATTATATATTTATATTTAATTTAAATACTATTATTTTCATGATTATTTTTAATTTTCTGTTTATTTCACAGTTGTGTTTTTTATTTTCAGTTACATAATTTATTCTGAATGACAATTTTCCAACTGGTTCTTTTTATTTCCTTTTCTCTTTTGATTTGATGACGACACTTTTCATGTTTAGTGCTGAAACCATTAGTTGATTGATAGAAAATTAATTATCATTTTGATAATCGACTAATCATTTTAATCTTTCATCAATAAAAACACCAAACATTTTCTGGTTGCAGCGTCTCAGATTGAGAGAGAAACCTGAAGAATCACTTTGCTGAACTGAGACGGACGTTTGTCTTTATTTCAACATTTTTTTGACTAAATAATCAATCCATTAATCAAAAAAATAATTGATAAATGAATCGATAATCGTTAGTTGCAGCCCTAATGATGTTACAGTCATCTGTCAATCAACCAAAGCAGATGTGATGTGATCCGTCTGAGCTGTGACAGGAGGCAGCAGGACTGAACCTGCATGGAAGCTGCTGGAAAGATTCCTGCAGATCCCTGAAGTCATGAAACAAAACCAGATTCCTTCTCTTCCTGCACTAATGAGACTCGCTGGGGATGTTCGGCTCCGTGACGACCTTCCGAACCACCACAGCTGCCATTGGCCATTAAACAATTACACCCTTACAGCCCCCCCCACCCCCCCCCAACCCCCCCCGCGGGGCGGAGGTAGCGTCAGGCCTGATGAGGTCTGCTGGTCTAATTATTCTCTTGAGACTTTTTACATTTCCTGGAGCGGCCAGGAGGCTGCGGACCGGAGAGGTAAACAGGAAGTGATGTCACTCCTCTAAACGGCTGAGCAGGAGTCACAATGAAGAACGAGCTGCAGCGACTGACAACAACAACAACGAAATGAAGAGAATCAATACCTTAAGACAAAACATTATTAATAATAATAATAATAATAACTTAGATTTATATAGCGCCTTTCAAGAAACCCAAGGACGCTTTACACAGTGAAGCAGACAAATTACAAGAACAGAAAATAATAATAGCAAAATTGGCGGGGATGAGAGTCGACTAGAGGCCGCAGGTCTTGGTGAACTGGAGGGAGTGTTTTCAGGAGTGTTTTCAGGATTGTTTTAAAAGTGTCCAAAGACGGAGCGTTGTGGATCTCTGCCGGGAGAGATTTCCAGAGGCTGGGGCTGCCACACTGAGGCTCATTAATATGTGCTTTATTTGAACTTCACAGACTATTATACTGTATGTTCACATGATGTGCAGCTGGTGATGAAGCTCATGAAGACCGACCTGAACACAGAGTCTGAACACAGAGTCTGAACACAGTCTGAACAGAGTCTGAACACAGTCTGAACACAGTCTGAACACAGTCTGAACACAGTCTGAACAGAGTCTGAACACAGTCTGAACAGAGTCTGAACACAGAGTCTGAACAGAGTCTGAACACAGTCTGAACAGAGTCTGAACAGAGTCTGAACAGAGTCTGAACACAGTCTGAACAGAGTCTGAACACAGAGTCTGAACAGAGTCTGAACAGAGTCTGAACAGAGTCTGAACAGAGTCTGAACACAGTCTGAACACAGTCTGGACAGAGTCTGAACACAGAGTCTGAACACAGAACAGAGTCTGAACACAGAGTCTGAACAGAGTCTGAACACAGTCTGAACAGAGTCTAAACACAGAACTGAGTCTGGAGTGCCTTGCTCAGCGGCCCGTCAGCAGCAGCTGCAGGAGTCAAACCGGCAGCAGCGTCTCCACCCGCCTGTCAGCAGCTTCCTCGTTTAGAACAACAATCTGATTTAAAGCTGATTTGTGAGAACCTGCGATGACAGCACTGATGGCTGATGGGAAATCACAGCAGCCGCAGGGCATCAGCTGACTCGTTAACGGGCGTCTGGTGCGATCCATCAAACTGATCTGAGCTCTGCTGAGCGTCCTGCCTGGAGACACATTTCTGTTGTTTTGTTTTGAAATCAAAAATCCTTTTTATCCGCTATTAGGAATGCAAATGTGAAGCAGCGTGTGTCCTGAGCTACCCCAAGAAAATTAAAGGGAAAATTAAAATTAAAGGCCCTATATGTAAAAATGACACCCAGCGTTATAAATGGGTGCTGCAGTCCAAAATCAAAACACTGGAGAGAGTTGTGTTGTGAGTTATAACACACATAACATTCAGCGTGGCAGTTTGTTCAGAGCCTCGATAGCAGAGGGGACAAAGCTCTTCTTAAAACGGCCGTTTCCAGGTCAGAGACCAGAACCTGAGACCTGATGGGAGGAGTGAGGAGAGTGGATTGAGGGGGGGGGGGGGGGGGGTGTTAGTGCTCTGTGTGTTAGTGCTCTGTGTGTTAAGGCTCTGTGTGTTAGTGCTCTATGTGTTAAGGCTCTGTGTGTTAGTGCTCTGTGTGTTAGTGCTCTGTGTGTTAAGGCCCTGTGTGTTAAGGCTCTGTGTGTTAGTGCTCTGTGTGTTAGGGCTCTGTGTGTTAGGGCTCTGTGTGTTAAGGCTCTGTGTGTTAGGGCTCTATATGTTAGGGCTCTATATGTTAGGGCTCTATATGTTAGGGCTCTGTTGTTGAGGTCTGAGAGGTTCTGGGTGGGGGGTCCAGTGAGTTTTGAGGCGTTCTGTGGCAGTCAGCATGGTGAAGGAACAGGCTGAGCAGTAGAGTCAGAGGAGCTGGATGATGCTTCTGTACAGTAGTGACAGAAGGTGAGACAGGAAGCTCTTAGTTTCCTTAAGGCAGAAAGTCTTTGGCTGTTTATGGTCCAGAGTGAGTCTGAGATATCTGAAGGAGTTAACCGGTTCAACAGTTTCATTATTGATGCATGTGGAGATTTGGACTGATGTGGACTGATGTGACCGTTTCTTTAGTCTTGGTGACATTTAGCTGAAGATAGTTCTCTGTCCTCTGCAGCAGTGTGTGAAGTGGGATCTGTGCTGGTGTCTGTAACTGAGTCACTGTCTCTGAGCAGAGTATCTGAACCATGTGGTGATGGGTGAGGGGCTGGGGCAGTAAAACACTCTGCACCAACTTTCAGCTGTAAAACAGCAACTTAATTGTAGAAAATTATTTTCTTAATTTTCTGATTCCACAAAGTCTGATGGTCATCTGGTCTGTCCTCCTGTTATCTAGCAGAGAAGATATAAAATATATAAAATATGCATATTAAATATAGTGCTAGAGCCTCTTGATGAGTGCAGACTAATATTATCAGACAGGCAGAACACAAACTTCTCTGTTTAGAAAATGTAGTTTATCATTTATCTTCCTTTAGGGCTGATATGACTCTTCATGAGGTAAATTCATAGTAAACATCACAGTAAATGTAGCATCAAGCTATAGGATCTTTTTATTTTTAAATAAATTTGAGCTTTTCTGAAAATATATCTAGATAATATATTGCTATATAAATATCCTATAGATTTAGTCAGGGATTAATATTGTAGTTTTTCATAAGACTCGAGTTATTTTACAGCCGACTGGGCTTCAGTCAGACACTATAGGAATATTATAGAAATATTACAGGAATATTACAGGAATATTACAGGAATATTATACCACAGGAGATAATGAATATTACAATGCCACTATAAACTACTGAGCACCACAGACACCATAACACCTTACAGCAATATTATAGGAATATTACAGGAATATTATAGGAATATTATAGGAATATTATAGTGATTTCTGTTCACTATGAAACCAAACCCCTTAATTTTATCCCTGAAATGTCCTTCATTTCTCTTTAAATAAACATTAATTATCCATTAAAATATCAGCTTTAATAAAGTAAGGTTAGTATCATGGGTTTATAAGGGATTTATTCATGGGCTGGTTCACAGAGACTCTAGAAATTAAGGGATTTTTCATGTCTTTTGTGCAGGTTTACAGGTTATTAATGAGTTATTAATGAGTTATTAATGAGTTATTAATGAGTTATTAATGGAAAGTTCCTGTCTGCCTGAATTTTACATTCAATTAGAAAGAATGAGAGTTTAAGGAGGTTTTGATGGATCTCCTCCATTAATAACTCCCTTAACTCATTTTAAGGGGTTTTGCGTGAGTGGAGGTCTGGGTAAGGGGGTTTTAAGGGATTCCAGGCTGCAGCAGAGCATCATGAGTCAAATCTGATCCAGATCCAGATCCAGATGAGCTGAGAGACTCGCTGACGTTTCTGCTTCATATAAAACTGAAGCAGCAGAAAGATCCGAGTCACTGCTGCCTCTCTGCTGCTGACAGGTACGTCTGCTCCTCTCTTCTTCTCCTCTTCTCCTCTTCTCCTCTTCTTCTCTCTTCTCTCTTCTTCTCCTCTTCTCCTCTTCTCTTTTCTCTCTCTTCTTCTCTCTTCTCTCTTCTTCTCCTCTTCTCCTCTTCTCTTTTCTCTCTTTTCTTCTCTCTTCTCTCCTTATCTTCTTCTCTCTTCTCTTCTCTCTTTTCTTTTCTCTTCTTCTCTCTTCTCCTTATCTCTTCTCTCTTCTCTTTTCTTCTCTTCTCTCCTCTTCTCTTTTCTCTATTCTCTTCTCTCTTTTCTTCTCTCTTCTCTTCTTATCTCTTCTCTCTTCTCTTTTCTTCTCTTCTTCTCTCTTCTCTCTTCTCTTTTCTCTATTCTATTCTCTCTTTTCTTCTCTCTTCTCTTCTTATCTCTTCTCTCTTCTCTTTTCTTCTCTTCTCTCCTCGTCTCTCTTCTCTCTTCTCTTTTCTCTATTCTCTTCTCTCTTTTCTTCTCTCTTCTATTCTTATCTGAGTTCTTATTGAGTCATTACACCCTAAACCATTGTTCTGTCAGTTTTTCATCTTCATCTTCTCTTTCATCTTCCTTTTTTTTTTTTACAAAGTAATTTTCTTAAACTATTTTAACTAAGATTTTTTTTAAGTCATGTTACTGATTCACTTTGTCATTTTGCCTGTCAGTTTCCTAAATCAGTGTCCTACACGTTTTATTTTTTCTAAGTAATTTTTCTAAGTAATTATTTTATTTTTTATTTTATTTTATTTTATTTTTCAGATTTGTCCTTGTCGTCTATCAACTTTCCAAAATATCTCTGTTGATCTCTGTTGCATGGAAGTTAAGAATTTGTGTCATGATTCTAACGAAATAGGTTGACATAAACTACAAGTTAGGTCTGAAATTAAGAATAATGTCATATGTTCTCCGTGGTTAGAGAAATTTTGGAAAAAGATAATGACATTAATTAAGAGGAAATCAGAGTGTATTAGACCAGTAGTACTGGGGGACTTCTATTCCTTCCAGTTCTGTTTTTCTTTCTGCTCCTTGTCTTTTTTTTTTTTTTTTTGATATATGCCTAAATACAAATAAGCCTCTCTTTATTTGGTTGGACTTGATTTGGTTTAGGAGTAATGTTGCATGTGATGATTCCCCATTCAAAGGAAAGAAGAAAAGAGGGAAAGAATAAGTTTATGTTGTTTGCTCCCCTTTTTTTTACGCTGAAATTTACATAAATTGAAGCAATACATTAGATTATTAGAAAACTAAGTTCTGAAAAAAGGGCTCTAGGACTTAACAGGAAGAGCTGACGCAGGTCACTCAGTTTGGTTTTGGGAAAGATGAGGCGTTCACTCTCTTTGATAGAAGCACATTTTACTATGCAATGAGGAACGCATGGACAAGTAGAGTAAGCTACCCAAGTATTAAGGTAGCAAATCAGGAAATCACTTTTAGGTTTTATTTTGCACTTAATCTGGGTCTGGTTGTCTTCACCCCCTTCTACGTTCTTTATATCCTACGTACACTCCTCGAAGCAGTATAGTACAGAACAAATAGAGTCACTAAATGATACAGGAAGTAAATACCCAAGATCATGCATATACCTAGGACAATATAATATATCTATTTTATAGATATATTATATATTTATAGAGTAACTTGAATATTATTTCTTTAAATGTTACCGGCCTCAATAACTGTATTAAGAAGAAAAAAGTTTTTCAACAATTGAAGAAAGAAAAGGGAGATATAGTGTTTCTCCAAGAAACTCATCTGATACAAGAAGAACATAAAAAGCTAAGTAAAATAACAAATGCACAAGTATTTTCAGCCTCAGCTCAGCAAGAAGGGCCGTTGCTACGATTATAAAAGCCCATATTCCTTTTGAAAAGATAAACTGTATACAGGATAAGGAAGGAAGATTTGTTTTAGTTGTGGGAGAAATAGAGACAGCTGAAATATCTCTGATGAATGTTTACTACCCCCCAGATGAAGGGCCTGAATTCATGACTAAAGTGATAGAGTTAATAATGACACAAGGGAAAGGAATAATTATTGTTGGTGGAGACTTTAACTTGGTCCTTAACCCCAATGTAGACTCAACAGCTGGAACACATAAGGCAGAAAAAACAGCTACAATAGTAAGGAGAATATGTGCAGAGACAGGACTAATAGATGTATGGAGAACATTACATCCGACAACCAAAGATTATACATATTACTCCGGTAGACATTCCACTTACAGTAGATTGGATTACTTCTTTATGTTCAAAAAAGATATTCCATTTATTAGTCAATGTGTGAGTGGAACAATGACTTTATCAGATCATGCAACCGTTACCCTAAGAGTGAAGCTAAATTCTAAAAAAAAGGGAAACATCTATGGAGAATGAACAATTCCCTCCTGCAGGACTTGAAGTTTAAAGAAAAAATAAAATAATGCACTAATGACTACTGTGAACTAAATGACACAGGGGAAATGAATGGGATCACCTTATGGGAAGGAGCAAAAGCTGTATTAAGAGGAGAAATAATAGCTTATGCATCTGCAAAGAAAAGACAGCGGGAGCAAGTTAAAAAGGAGCTTGAATTACAGATTAAACTCCTGGAGGATAAGCACAAACTTAACCCTAATACCACTATTACTACACAACTAAAAAAGAAACGGTCAGAACTAGATAAATTGTCTACAGAAGAAATAGAGAGATCACTTATATTTACAAAACAAAAACATTATGACGGAGGACCAAACTGAAGAAGCAAACTTGTAAATCCTACATTACTAAATTAAAAGATGATAAGACTAAAATCATAACTGAGAAAGAGGAGATAGCGGACATATTTGCAAAATTTTATGAAAATCTATATAAGGATGAACCAGGAAAAATGGAGATAACAAAAATGGAAATGTATCTGGGAAAGCTTAAACTAAAACAAGTCGCTTCACATCAGAATGCGTCTCTTGTAAAAGCGATATCAGTAGATGAGATATCAAGACAAATAAAGAAACTTAAAAAGGGTAAGACTCCAGGGGACGATGGATATACAAATGAATTTTACCAAGAATTTAGGGAATTATTGACTCCTATTCTACATAAAGTCTATAATTTTGCATTAGATTCAGGAACCTGGGCACCAACCAGGAACTCATCAGTAATCACAGTCATTCCTAAGGCAGGCAAGGATTTAACTGAGTGTTCATCATACAGGCCAGTAATTAAACACAGATCAAAAAATATTATCTTCAATAATAGCAGAGAGGTTAAAAGAAATAATGCCAAATATAATAAATAGAGACCAGTGTGGTTTTGTCATTAACAGGTACTTAGCTGATAATATAAGGCGTACTTTAAATATAATTGATCACTGTCAAAAAAATAAAAACGATTTGCTGTTGCTAACAATCGATGCAGAAAAAGCATTCGATAGGGTACTTTGGCCCTATATTTTTAAGACAGCAAAAGCCTTTGGTTTTCACCCCAAATTCATATCATGGTTACAATTAATGTATAAAAACCCTGTAGCACAAGTAAAGGTCAATGGTACCCTATCAAGACGCATAAAAATACAGAAAGGAACCAGACAGGGAGATCCACTGTCTGGCCTGATCTGTGCATGTGCATGGAACCACAGCAGAACCACATCAAAGGAGTAACAATAGGACAAGAGGACCATAAGTTGGCACTGTACGCCGATGATGTTATCATGTATATAACATCACCTGAAACCTCACTACCTGCCTTAAAGGAAACAATAAAAGAATACAGTGAATTTTCAAGGTTATAAAATAAATGAAACTACATGCGAATCAATATCCATTGGTAACAAATTAACGCAGACGGCTAAGAATACTTTCACGTTAAAATGGAATCAGAACAAAATCAAATATTTGGGAATTTCTATTCACAAGGACTTGAACGAAATGTACGAAATTAATTATCAGCCTTTAGAGGACAAAATCAAACATGAACTAAATAGGTGGAAAATGATACCAGACAGATTTTTTGCCGAGTTGATACAATTAAAATGATGATCCTCCCACAGTTTCTCTTCTTGTTTCAGACCTTACCAATTCCAATTCCTACAGCATCTTTTAAACGGTGGAATAGATTAATAACTAACTTTCTTTGGAATAACAAAAGGAAAAGAATAAAATTCAATAAATTAATCAAAGCAAAAGAATGTGGTGGCTTAGCCGTTCCCAACCTGCAGAGCTATTTTAATACAACACAAATAAATACAATAATGATATGGTTGAAGGAGCAGAGCAGAAGCAAATGGCTATCGATCGAGAAAGAATCCATACCAATATCCATAAAAACATTACCGTATATAGACAAAAAGGATTATTCACAAATCAAAGGACTAAATACATGGGTAGATAACACACTAAAAAGCTGGAAAAATATATGTAAAAGCCA
>NW_027280446.1:37500-42500 GCF_046629955.1 Centroberyx affinis | reverse complement strand
AAAGTTATTTAACATCATTAACAAACATGGAGAATAACATGAATTAACTAATGTGGTTATTCGTGTTTAATTCATGTTAGTAAACACATTATTTAACATTAGTTAATGAATACAGCAGTCAGTGAGTTTCCAGTCCTGATAGTCAGATCTGATGGAATCAGGTTCCAAATCCAGAATGAAGACTGTGACCGGACTGGATCTCTGTCTGTTTCAGGGCTCTGACACACGTCAGACATGTTTTGTTAGTGTCCGAATCGTAAAATTATATTGTGGAATGATTTTGAGGGCGCTACATATTTCCCACAATGCACTGTAATATGTAGTGAACAAGCCTGTTCACTAAAACGGTGAAAGTACCAGAATGCATTGCGAGTCTGTCGTCACCTGGCCGTTACCAAGCAACCAAGCTGTGGTTTTATAATGATGACATCATCCTCTTCTTCACCAAACCTTGTTTACTAATGCAAGTAAAAAAACTTTTTTCGGTACCAAAAAGACATCAAGCTATTCTAAAGATGTTTTCTTTAACTGCTAATTCATAACTAATTATAAATGCAGGTTTTGTTATGCTAATTACGTTAATGCTCATTAACACTAACATGAACATTGTGTTCTGTTGGTCAGGAAGGTTTTTATCTCTAGCTGCAGGTTATACGGTTCAGAGCTTATTGTCAGGTGTTTTTTGTTAATGTCAGCTAGTGAGAATCCAGAACCTGAAGGAAACCTCACAGCTGGATCAGTGAAGAGCTGCTGTGTGAAAATAAACAGAAAGAAGAAGCCGAACACAACTCCGACACAGAGAATATTTATCTAATCTGCAGTCTGTATATAATCATATCTGTATATTCATATCTGTATATATTAATGTGTTCTTGAAGAATAGTAGATGGACTTGTTTGCTCACACCCTGCAGCTCTGCTTCAGTCTGAATCTGCTTCAGCTGCTAATCATCTTTCAGTAGAGTTGGTAGAGTCCAAGTAGAACAGAGAGAAACAAATCTATTCTCTTGTTCTTCTTCTTCTTCTTCTTCTTCTTCTTCTTCTTCTTCTTCTTCTTCTTCTTCTTCTTCTTCTTCTTCAGTGAACGCTGGCAGCAGCTGAAAACACTTTCATCTCTGAGATCAGGGGAATTTATTAACTGATCATCACTTTCATATTTTAGTCATTTAGTGAACGCTCCGTTCCTTTTGTTTCCACTTCCTGGATCATCATTACAAGTAACCAATGGTTAGGAGGTCAAAGGTCAGAGGTCACAGCAGCCTGACAGGATGGGGCAAGTGAAGGGAGAAAGAGAGAGAGGAATGTAGGAAGACATTAGAAGTAACTGTATTCTCTCTCTCTCTCTCTCTCTCTGTCTGTATCTCACTCGCTGTCTCTGTCTCTCTCCCTCTCTCTCTCTCTCTCTCTCTCTCCCTCTCTCTCTCTGTATCTCTCTCTCTCTCTCCCTCTCCCCCCCCCTCTCCCCCCCCCCTCCCCCCTCTCCCTCTCTCTCCCTCTCTCTCTCTCATCTCTCTCTCTCTCTCTCTGTGTGTATATTGCTCTCTCTCTCTCTCTCTCTGTCTGTATCTCACTCGCTGTCTCTGTCTCTCTCCCTCTCTCTCTGTCTCTCCCTCTCTCTCTCTCTCAATTCAATTCAATTCAATTCAATAAGCTTTATTGGCATGACAGTTGTGTAACAATATTGCCAAAGCAAATGTGCACTGATAGTGCTCATCCATAAAAAGGAAAGAAAGGTAGAATATACATTTGTCTCATAGAACAGACATTACAGAAATCCATCATAGCATGAAATAACAGATGAACAGAACAATAGAACAGAAGAACAACAAGAAGTACTGTATATGGACAGAGTCTTAATAGAACTGTCTCTCTGTCTGTCTCTCTGTCTCTCTCTCTGTCTGTCTGTCTCTCTGTCTGTCTCTCTGTCTGTCTGTCTGTTTGTCCGTCTGTCTGTCTGTTTGTCCGTCTGTCTGTCTCTTTGTCTGTCTGTCTCTTTGTCTGTCTGTCTCTCTGTCTGTCTGTCTCTCTGTCTGTCTGTCTCTCTGTCTGTCTGTCTGTCTGAGCATCAGTAGAACATATGGACAGAGTCTTCAGAGGACAGTCTGTCCCTCAGGCTGTGGCAACTCAACACATATTTTGCTGCTATTTTTGCAGTCTTTCCATCACCTGGAACTAACTGTAACTGATGATTTTCAGGTAGTTGATCAAATTCAGAAACAACATTTTTAAATAGGTCAAAATATGTCTTCCTTATAGCTTCATATTTTTTACAGTGAAGAAGAAAGTGCAGCTCTGTCTCGACCTCACCTGTCCTGCAGTGACCACAGAGTCTTTCTTCTCTTGGGAGCCAGGTTTTCTTATGCCTTCCCCTCTCTACAGCCAGACTGTGGTCACTAAGCCTGTACCTGGTCAGGATCTGTCTCTGCTTTTTATCTCTGACAGTCAAGAGATATTCCTCCAATTCATATTCACTTTTTAGGGTCCGATAACATTCTAATTTACTTTGAGTTTTAGTTTCAGTGTCCCAATGTTTCAAATAGTCGTTCTTGTAATCTTTGATTATTTGATTGACTTTTATGTTTTTAAGAGCTGTGCTGGTCTGAGGACAGTTTGTGTTGGTATTTGTTAGTGTGTTAGTTAGTCTCAGTACCAGCTGACTTAGAGGACTCTTTTCAGGGTTCAGTTCTTGGGTTTTGAGAGCTTTGAATTGAAGTGACTCTTCGGGACTTGATTTTAAATGCATCCAGAATTTTAGGGATCTTTTTTGGACGTGAATTATTAGTGGGTATCTGCCTAATTCTGCCCTACATGCATTAGTTGGTGTTTTCCTTTGAATTTTCAGGATCAATCGACAGAATTCAGCATGTAAGGTTTCAGTCGGATGCTTGTCCCATCTAGTGTAGCTATGGTGACTGAGTGGACCCCGTACCTCACTTCCATACAGCGCAATGGGCTGAATTACACTATCAAAAATTTTACACCAAATAGGAATTGGGATATCATTATTGTAAAAATTTTTATGTATTGCATATAGAGCTCTGCGAGCTTTGTCCTTTAATGCATGATCTCTCTCTCTCTCTCTCTCCCTCTCTCTCTCTGTATCTCTCTATCTCTCTCTCTCCCTCTCCCCCCCTCCCCCCCCCTCCCCCCCCTCTCCCTCTCTCTCCCTCTCTCTCTCTCTCTCTCTCTCGCTCTCTCTCTCTCTCTCTCTATCTCTCTCTCCCTCTCTCTCCCTCTCTCTCTCTCTCTCTCTCCCTCTCTCTCTCCCTCTCTCTCTCTCTCTCTCTCTCTCTCTCTCTCTCTCTCTCTCTCTGCAGAGCATCACGTCATGCAGATGGTTTGTTCACCAGTGGTTACAGTCGCCTCCTGGGTCAACTCTCCGCCAAAGACTATCTGGAATCCCTGATTGCTAAACGAGTGAAGTACGCCACCCCCCCCCCCCCCCCCCCCCCACGCAGTCAGTCAGTCAGACAGACAGACAGACAGACAGACAGACAGACAGACAGACAGACAGGTAATGCTTAGCGAGGTGTCTCTTGGTCAGATGGCCTCTAGAGGGCGTCTGGTCTCTCCTCTCTCCTGTGGGTTAAACGCCACATTCAGTCTCATACTGATGATGTCATATTGGATCTCTTCCCCGTCAGTTTGCAGACCTCCAGATCTTCTGTCCTGAGCCTTGACAGCAGGTCAGGTTCTCACCTGTGGTCTGAGAACAGGTGAGCTGGTCATGAATTTGACGACGTTCGGTTCGTTTTGGGACCAGAGGTTTCCGGCTGGGCGGTGTTTGGACCTTCGGGCCCAGAGGCTCCTGACCTGAAGGAACCAGACAGACTGAGTCAGAAACCTTCAGTCAGTTTCTCCCTCTGCTGCTGTGATGTCATGAGAACCAGGAAACACCCAAAAAATCTGCTGGAGCTCAGAGCCTGATCCTGATCTGCATCAGGCAGGGACTGATGGACAGAAGACAGTTTCTGTTTCTCAGGGACATTGTTTGCTTCCTTGATCTGATTTCCAGAGAAGTGTTTTGGTCCTTTTCTTGGGCCATTTGATTGAACTATGAAATAATACATTTGCATTTCATGCTGTCAGATAAACACTAAGATTAGTTTGAACTTGTTTCATGTCTGGAAAGTGGCAGCAGCCTTCCGCTCCATCTTCACCTGCTGGTCCCTGTTTCCTGCTCCAGGCTGCGAACTCGCTTGTTTTCTGATTAAAAAAAACCCCAGAATCCGCTGTAGAGAAATGGTCTGGTGGTCTGGTGGTCTGGTGGTCTGGTGGTCCAGTGCAGACGCAGGAAGACCTGACAGCTGGAACCAAAACAAAACAGAGTAAAGTGCAGTAAATTTATTTGTGACTTGATGACTCTGAACAGGAGGAGGGGGAGGGACCAGGAGCAGAATTATACTACTAATACTAATACTACTACTACCACTACTAACACTAATACTACTACTAATAATAATGACTTTAATGTCTTTAATCAAGTCTCTGAATTCCTTTCTGAGAACAGCCTGTATGATCCTAACCAGTCTGGCTACCAGACTGCGCTCTCGTCTCTAGTGGAAACACTGTGATCAGCTGGAGCTGCCGGTCAGTCCTCTGGTCTGATGTCGCTCCACCTATCAGCTGCCTTTGACACGGTGAACCACCAAATCCTCCTCTCCACACTCGCTGAGCTCGGCTCCTCAGGATCCGCTCTCTGCTGGTTTGAGTCCTGCCTCTCAGGGAGATCCTTTAGAGGGTCTTGGAGAGGGGAAGTGTCTAAATCCCACTGCTCTTCCACAGGGGAACCTCAAGGGTCAGAGCTTGGACCCCTTCTCTTTTCATTATACACCACCTCACTGTGCAGTGATCCGCTCACATGGCTTCTCATACCGTTCATATGCTGATGACACCCAGCTCCTCCTATCGTTCCCCCCAGACGACCCCACAGTCTCTGCACAGATATCAGCATGCCTCACCGATATCTGGGCTTGGATGAAGGAACGCCACCTTCAGCTT
>NW_027280446.1:25000-32500 GCF_046629955.1 Centroberyx affinis | reverse complement strand
CTGATCAGTTTCTCTGTTCTCTCTCTACCTGCAACACAGACAGTCATGGAGTTCTGGACAAAATCATCTGACAATAAAAATATTCTCAGATTTGGGTCCGAGAGACAAAATCTCATCAGATGGGGGTCTGTGGCTCTGATGTGGACTAGATTAGGGTCCTTGATATGAAAAAGGTTGAGAATCACTGATGTAATTAACTGGAATGTATCCCAAGTAAAGTATGTGTAAGAGTAACTAGTGTAACAGGTTTCACTCTCTACACTATTATCTCAGTTCTACACTACAGTTCCACACTAAACCAACAACAGCTACAGTCTTCTGGGACTGAATCTGCTGAGTCTGATGTGTTTCTGCTGCAGTCTGCTGCCCCCTGCTGGCACTGATGTGGTGAAGAAAACCACCAACATGAATGTGGTAATGGTGACAGTAGCAGTAGTGATAGTATTACAGTTTTTCTCTGGCTTCCACACTATAACTGGGCCTACTAACTAAACATCCCAAACCATGACGCCATCTACCAAAAGACAAACCCATTTCCCAAAACTATAAACACTATTCCCCTGTTTTCACACATGATTCACATTTGCTGAACTTTTTGTGGAAATCTCTACACACAAATCCCTTCATATCTCACTGGCTGCACCATGTGCTCATTTAGAAAGCTCTGGCATTCAATATCATTAACTCAAGTCATCACAGCTCAAACCCAATGAACACACAATTCCCCAGGTGCAAACACTAAGAGTCAACACTGTTCACACACCAATCAGAACCTCAGGATAAATACATAGATAGATAGATAGATAGATAGATAGATAGATAGATAGATAGATAGATAGATAAAAGGGCCATGGGTCAGTTCACTTGTTTTGGAACAATGGATCCACAAAGACCTGAAGGTAGAGGAAGAGGACACAGGAGAGGAGGTGGAAGAGGAAGAGGAAGAGGAAGAGGAAGAGGAAGGGCAAGGAGACAAATAGTTTCTGATGAGAATCTCAAATCTGGATGCTGAGGCAGAATAAATGTGATTTCTTTCTTTATCTTTTTTAAAAATTGGTTTATATTGGTAAATACATGGAAATTATTTTACTGTATTCCACGTTCTTTATCAGTTGCATATTTTTACAGCACATTTACTTTTTCACTCAATTTCAGTTTATTTTACTACAGTACATTGAGGAATTAAAAATGTTGAAAATGTATCCATGTGTTGTGTCTTTATATTGTGTTCATCATGTAAAGAGGTTGTTCTGGGGGAAAACCATAAGCTCCATTATTCATTGCAGTAACAGGTTTTTACAGCAGTGTTTTGAATTGATCTCAGCAGTGTGTCATGGCTGCTTTGTAGTGTGTGTGTATCTGATGGCTTCTGTGTGATGTCTGAAGGCAAAGTTTGGTTTAGATGTCAGATCACATGGTTTTGAGTGGAGAGTTTGGTTTTGACATGGAAGTTTGAAGTTTGTGAAGATGAGTGTGCAGTTATGCATTTGTGTTTAGAGTTTTGGGAAATGGAGAATAATTTCAAGAAATGTGTCTTAGCAATCAAGAAAAACTGTAGTAGTAGTGGTGATCAGAGATGGGCAGTATTGTAATTAAATGTATTTGAAATACATATTTAATTACTTTTGTGTATTTTATATACACTTTGGAAGCAGTACTTTCTAGAATAGATCAGATTTGGCTTTGTCCGCAGCAACTTTACCCTCTCTCTGGACACCAAGTCACACAGAACCACAGAGAAAGTAAACTTTCTACTTTCTACTTACTTTCTCTGTGGTTCTGTGTGACTTGGTGTCCAGAGGGACTGTAGAGTTTCCTGCTGCAGCTGCATGGGGAGGCAGGTCAGTTTATATCATGACCAGCAACTGTTGGGTAGTGATCGTCATGGAAATTAATACTTGTCAAAACTGATTGAAAACATTGAATTTTCTCCCTGTGTGTTTGTCTATGTAGGCCTGTGTGTGTGTGTGTGGTGTGTGTGTGTGTGTGTGTGGGGCCTACTGTTGGCAAATATCAAGCAATATGCTTGGCGGCTTGAACTGAATGCAGTTTCTTTCATCCTCATGGCGTCGAGCTGCATTGATCCGTTCCAGGTGGGACTCCCAGTCAGTTCTATGGATCACAATGTCGTCAAGATAGGTAGCAGCAAACTTTCTGTGGGGTTGCAGGATCCAGTCCATCATCTGCTGGAATGTTGCAGGCATCATGGACTGCAAACAGAAGGACACGGTACTGATAGAGCCTGTCCAGGTCTTCTCCGTCTTCCGCCAGTCCGCCAGTTCCCCTTATTGAGGTTGAGGGTGCTGATGAACCGGGCGGAGCCTAATCTCTCTATGAGCTCATCCACCCGGGGCATCGGGTAAGCATCGATCTGGCAGATTTTATTTTCCTAAAATCATTACAAATAGGGGGAGACCCATCTGGTTTGGGCACCATAACAATCGGACGGGACCATGAGCTGCGACACTCCTCAGTGACCCCGAGTTTCTAACATCTCCCTCACCTCATCCTGGGTCACGGCTCGTTGGGCCTCGGGGGGCCGGAGGGTCTCGGCTTTCCGGGTTCCGTCACAGTATCATGGGCCAACATCTGTCCTGCCGGGACGGTCAGAGAATACATCCTGGTCTTGCCCCACAGGTCCTTCCTCTGGCTGGGGGATAGTTGTGGGTCCATTTCAACCTTGGATGGTTCCTGGGGAGGCACTTTGGTAGAGAGAACATGCTCTAGGACGATTACAGGTTCAGACCACTGTGTCAACAAACTGACTTGGTAAATCTGAGTGTTGCAGTCCTGGCTGTCTTACTTTGTAATTCACGGGCCCGAACCCCTTTTTGCACTTTTGCACATTCTGGAATTTGTACTCACTCACTTGGACCATCAGCTCATCTCCTGGCCAAAATTCTTGTACCCCTGTCATATTCTCACCTGGGCTTGGTGCATGTGTTCCCACACCATGGGAGATGATTTGGGCCATCAGGTCCACATGTTCCACCACTGACCAATAGGGTGACGGCTGCTCCTCCCAGGCCTCCTTAGTGAGATCCAGCTCCTCTCTGGGCCGGCGGGCGTACAGCAGCTCAAACGGGGAGAACCCTCTGGAACTCATCTCTCCAATAGAGAGCAGCACATGAGGAAGCAACTGGTCAGTCTCAATCATTTTCCTTTTGTTTTAGGGTCTGATTGAACTGTTCGACTCGCCCTGTTTCGGGGTGATGGACGGAAGTCCGTAACTGTCTTACTTTAAACTTTTTGCACATCTCCTGCAAGAAAATGGATTGGAAATGAAGCACGACCCTTGATCCGTGAGATCTCCTCTGCAATGCCCACCGGCTAAAGGAGGAATACTTCCTCTGCTGCTGCTGCAGAGGGGCACAGCTTCAGGGTAACAGGTGGCATAATCTAGGATGTTAAGTATCTGTGACCTCAGCTAGACTTGGGCAGAGCTCGAACAATGTCCAGACCAGTTCGGCTGAAAAAGGTCTCGATTATGGGTGGAATGAGCGGGTTACGGTAGAAACCTTTGGTCTGGCTTTGTGACATTCTGCACAGTGTTGGCAATACTCTGATCTGCTCTCTTTACTTCTGGCCAGTAAAACCACTTGAGAATTCATTCTGTTCTCCACCCCTAACTGAGCTCCCAGTAGGTGTGAACGTACAGGAATTTAGAAATGTTTGGAGCCAGTAGTTGTTCCACCACTTCATCTCTCATTTTCACCCTGTACAATATCCCCCCTTTTCACCGCAAAGTGAGGATATGACAGTTCAGGTCGTCTCCTCCCACCTTCACGTCTCGTCCGGCCTGCTGCAGGTTTCTGGAGTTGAGCGCTCCCAAACCGCAGAGGAGCCTCAGCTTGTGGAAACTCTGAGAACACGCCGGTCGGTACCTCGTCTAAAGCTGCCACACCTCAACATGTGCTGTGGGATACTCTCTGGGTCCACACACACACGACTGGGATCTTCTGTCGCTGGATCTTGTCTTTAAACTCTAGGTGGATTAAACTGGTTCGGCTTCCTGAGTCCACCAGTGCCTCAGTATCTTTTAATTTTCTTGTGCCCAACCCAAGTCTGATAGAGTCTGATAGAGTCTGGTAGAGTCCAGTAGAGTCTGTTAGAGAGTGAATCCGGTCTGTTTATCCAAATATTTGCTGCATTTTTTCCCACTTTGGAATAAAAGGAACATACAGCACATCTCACATAAGAAACATCATTCTCAGTTTTTACAGTCATTTCTACTTTCATCACGTCTCTTTTCATGAACTGAGACTGAGGAACCAAACAAAACTGAGTTTGGACGACAGATAAGAACAAGTTTGATTCTACCTAATGAAACTGAAGCCAAACATTTAGCTTCAGTTTATAAGTTGGGTTCAGGTGTCAACAGTCATCAGGTCTCCCCTCCTGTTTATTTTTCTTTTGTCAGGCTCTGAATGGAACTTGAGTCTGAAGGAGAGAAACGCCTGACTGGAACAACAGAACCTGACCTGACCTGACAGAACGGGCTGACAAAGGCAGGAAGGGAGAGACATGTTCATGTGTGGGTCATTATGTGGAGAGAGAGAGAGAGAGAGAGAGAGAGAGAGAGAGAGAGAGAGAGAGAGAGAGAGAGAGAGAGAGAGAGAGTCAGAAGGAAAAACATCCCTCCATCAGAAGGGAGTCTGAACTGAACTGAAGCTTATCTGTAAGTTCAGAAGTCCAGCAAGTTGTGGTTCATAGCTGGCAGGCTGAATGGTTAACTGGCTGGTTAACAGGCTGACTGGCTGGTTTGCTGGCTGGCTGACTGACTGAACTACAGGCTCAGAAGGTTGAAGGTCGAAGGTCAATGACCCACAATCCCCGGCGGCAGGGACCTGCTACATGTTTCCATGTGGAGAGAGAGGAGTTCAGAGTTCAGACAGCATCAACATGAGCTGACACTGACACTCCATGGTTGGCAATGACTTTGTTACCTTTGTTCCTTATAGTACTAACCTTAATAATAATAATAATAATAATAATAATAATAATAATAATAATAATACAATTTGCAGTGCAGTCAGAGGAGCAGAAGCAGTTGAGCCGGCTGCACAGATAACGTTTCTCCTCCCACCCTGTCAGCAGCAGATAAGAGAGATAAGAGAGACAGGCAGAGAGAGAGACAGGCAGAGAGAGAGACAGACAGGCAGAGAGACAGACAGACAGGCAGAGAGAGAGACAGGCTGCTGACAGATGGATGGACGACAGGCTGCTCACAGACAGACAGACAGGCAGAGAGACAGACAGGCTGCTGACAGACGACAGGCAGACGGACGACAGGCTGCTGACAAAAGTGAGTTTGTTTTTTTGTTGTTTTTTGTTTTTTGTTTGTTTGTTTCCTCTGTGGAGCCTGATGTCTGTCTGCTGGGTGAGTCTGAGTCTGGGATTCTTCATTTGTTTTTATTTTTATTAAGCTTTCAATTTCTATGTTAATTTCAATTTTGGGTTTGGCAGTTTTAGTTTTTATTTTATTTTATTATTTTTCCTACACATGTTTAGTTTTAGTTTAGTTTTTCTGTAGTGTCAGTTGTAGTTTTAGTGTTTTAAAGGTTTGCTGACAGCAGAACTGAACTCTGTAACAGCTTTTGGATTTTTTTTGCATTAGATAATACAAACAATAATCATAAATTCCTTTAAAGATGGATTTCCATTAATTTTTCAATCCATCCTTCACTCTGCTGTTGCAAGTATTATATTATATTACATTATATTATATTGTGTTGTATTGTATTGTATTGTATTATATTATATTATATTATATTATATTATGTTATATTATGTTATATTATATTATGTTATATATTTTTTAATCAGCACACAAACAAAAAGACTAAAACTAAAAATATTTCATGTATATTGTGAGTATAAGAAGACAAAGTTTTATTTGAGTTTTAGTTTTTCAACGCTTCACACAGTTTACAGCAGTTGTTTTTAACAGTTTCCTCTCAGTTGTAGTTTTCTATAAAAACTTTTTGCAGAATAATAAAAGTAAAGAGAAGCAGCAGCTTCTGACCTTTGACCCTGGACAGGGAGCTGCTATCAGCAGAGACTTTACTGACCAATCAGTGATGTCAGTTAATGAGATGTGGTGAAAACTGCTGTGATGTTTTGTTCCAGACTGAGAACAAAGAGGCTCCTGATGATGAAAGTTAAACTTACAGCTGACAGAATGAAGGTTTTAACTCTCTGATCCACAGAAAGATGTTTGTGAGTCAGAGAGCAGCTTTGTTTTCTCAAAGTCCATCTGTCACTCAGACAAACTGATAACTGGACATGATCGTCCTGTAATGGATTGATAGGCTGATAGGAGCCGATCATGTGAACGTGAATCACAGTCTAAATGTGCGTTATAAATAAATGATATCTACTGATTGGTGTTTAATCATCTGGCAGGAAGACAGCCGTTTGGTTCAGATCCAGTCAGTCAGCTCGTCAATACTGTTATCAGCTCTGTTAATCATTCATCACATACTTGGCGTGCCTGATAATATGAATACACTGCAAAACTGTCCAGTGATTTTCTCTTTTCTCCAGACCTATCAGCTTCTTTCATGATATTTTCAGTCAAATCTGCTGCTTTCAGTAAATTTCACTTGATTCAGCCAATATGATGATGTCAAGAAATCATCAGAAAACAATAAAGAAAATCTGGAAACAAGAAACTTTCACTCTGACAAAGTAAATGAAACAAGTCACATTCTCCTGGGAAATGTGTTGTTCTCTTTCAAATTTGTTGAAAGCGGTAAAATTTTCTGACAGTTCAGTAAAATGATTTCATTAAAAAAAAATCCCAAAATAATCTTTCTGGAGTCTGGAGACAAGAGGAAATAACTGAACACGTCTGTCATGTTTTGCAGTGTCAGCATTATGCAACAATTCCAGGTAACATAAAGGATATAATTATAATTAATCACTTTATAATGAATCATTAAACTGTTGATAAGAACGATACAGAAGTATTCACATATTCCTGTTCTACGTGGAAGGAAGGAAGGAAGGAAGGAAGGAAGGAAGGAAGGAAGGAAGGAAGGAAGGAGGGAAGGAAGGAAGGAAGGAGGGAAGGAAGAAAGAAAGAAAGAAAGAAATTGTCTCACATCGCATTTTAGGCATTTATCAAACTCTGTGATCCAGAGACTCACTGAGATCAACAGCACAAGGTTATTATAGTTTTGCATTTTTCATTAGTTTTTATTTTTATTTTGTTTTGACTTTTTGTTTTCAATTTCAGTTTAGTTTTAATTAGTTTTGAAAGCGGGTTTGCTAGTTTAGTTAAGTTTTTATTTTTTGAAAATGTTTAGTTTTAGTTTAGTTTTTATTAGTTTCAGTGTTAGTTTTAGTCTTTTTTTTGTAATATGGGGTATTTGTCAGGGGCGAGATTCAAAAATTCAAAACACCAGGCTTATGTATGAAATAAATTGACAAAGACGAAAACTAAAGACATTTTCTCTATAATTTTAGTTTATTTTAGTTAGTTTTGTAAACACACAA
>NW_027280446.1:0-20000 GCF_046629955.1 Centroberyx affinis | reverse complement strand
CATGTTGCATTCAGGTCCAGTCAGGAAAATGTGGAACAAGTCAGTGATTAACTTTTTATTAACTTTAGGTGGAAATTGAACATGTGGAGCTGGAATATATTGGCAGCTGCAGAGTGTTGGAGGTTTGAGTTCTGCTGAGGAACAGCTAGCTTCTTTTGCTATCAGCTATCCAACTAGCTAGCAAAGCTAGTGAACTAGCTAGCCAACAACCAGGCTAACACACTGTAGCTGGATGGATGTTAACTGAGCTCCTGCCATGGACAAATATGATTATTTAATGTTATGTTAGTTTCTGATGAAGTGAAATGCCCTGAATTTCTCATCACATAAACATTAATTATCCATTAAAATATCAGCTTTAATAAAGTAATGTTAGTTTCATGGGTTTATAAGGGATTTATTCATGGGTTGGTTCACAGAGACTCTAGAAATTAAGGGATTTCTCATGTCTTTGTGCAGGTTTACAGGTTATTAATGAGTTATTAATGAGTTATTAATGGAAAGTTCCTGTCTGCCTGAATTTTACATTAAATTAGAAAGTAAGCAGTCAAACATTAAGGGGAGTTTAAGGGTTTCTGATGGGGTCTCCTCCATTAATAACTAAACTCATTTTAAGGGGATGTTGATTGAATTAAGGGGTGAACTGATGTAAATGAATGACAATGTCAGGTTATTCTAAGGCATTAGTGGTTTGTAGAGTACTGTGATGGATCTGACTGGAAACAACACTTCAGCCAAAACAGACTTCAGTAAAAGTAAAAGTTTACTTCAAAAGCTACAAGTTACAGTAACTAGAGGAAATGTAATCTGTTACTTTCACCTGGTCCAGATGAGAAGGGAAGAGACTCGAGCTTCTGGAAATATGAACCAAGCTGCTGAATGCATGAATGCACAAATCTTTAGATTAAAATAGTTTAATTGAAATGATTAAAGTAGTTTAATTTAAATGATTACATGATTAAAGTAGTTTAATTGAAATGATTAAAGTAGTTTAATTGAAATGATTAAAGTAGTTTAATTGAAATGATTAAAATAGTTGATAAAATAAATGATCCCTGGGGGGAAACTGAGTCGCCACAGTAAAGAAGAAAAGGGTAGAAATAAGATTAAAGCAAATGGGAAATAAATTAGGGTCTAAGGCTGGTGGTGTTGAGGAGGTTAGGCTGCACTAATGACTGAACTCCTGATTATGTATATATATATATATATATATATATATATATATATATGTATGTGTGTGTATATATATACACGCATGTATTATTATTATTATTGGCTTAATAAAGTGGTATCCTATCTTATCTTATCTTATCTTATCCTAATAGGCTGTTGTCTTGCTACAGTCTGCTCTTGTCTGTCTTGTTCTTTCCTCTGTGCTTGTCCTTTGTCATTTTGTTCACCACTGATTTTTAATAAGTTAGATCTAGTTATGCTCATTCTCTGTAAAGTCCTCTGAGACATGCTGCTTTATAAATAAACAAACATGAACTTGATATAAACATAAACCCCAACTGACAAATGCAACACACAGCATACAGCACATTAAGTAGAATGCAGTCTGGATTACAGCTTTAACAAGAAGCAAAACCACAGCAGCTGAACTTAGTGAGTTTTCAGTTTGTATAAAATATGTCTTGCTGCTTTTAGCCTGAAGACGTAAGAAGGCAGTTGGACAGAAACGTCTTTCATCTTCTGCACTGAAGACAGGAACACAAACTAAAAGCTGGATGTGAACTGGCTGTTAAAGTGTCGTCTGCCATTGTTTCCAGATTTCTGTTTTCCTCTCTGTGTTTTTCCAAGACCGTCTGGGTTTCTGTCTCACCTGCCTGGAGTCCAGCTGATGGTTTCCCCAGGTGTCGGTCCGGAAACCTTCTCGCCGCCCCTCGTCACTTCGGCTTTGTTTTAACAGGGAGGCTCACGGCTGATTGGAAAACAATCGTGTGATTTGTTATTTTGTGCGTTATGCAGGAAGTTTCTTCAGTCTGGGCTGAGGCACCGCTGGGTCCGAGCCAGACCTGAGGCTTCCACAGACGGTTTGACAGGTTGGTGGTTTAGAGGTTTAGAGGTTTGATGGTTTGGTGGTTTGACGGTTTAGAGGTTTGGTGGTTTGGTGGTTTGGTGGTTTGACGGTTTAGAGGTTTGGTGGTTTGGTGGTTTGGTGGTTTGACGGTTTAGAGGTTTGGTGGTTTAGAGGTTTGATGGTTTGGTGGTTTGACGGTTTAGAGGTTTGGTGGTTTGGTGGTTTGACGGTTTAGAGGTTTGGTGGTTTGGTGGTTTGATGGTTTAGAGGTTTGGTGGTTTGGTGGTTTGGTGGTTTGACAGTTTGCAGGCTGGAACGGCTTCAGGAGAGCAGAAAGGCTCACAGTGGCTTTATACAACCTTTATTCTCAGGATACTCAACTCTTCCACTTGCTGTATGACTTTAGACCAGCGGTCAGTCCTGGTCCTGATGGGTTTCAGTCCAGCCGTCTGGTTCCAGGTGAATCCAGCTGACTGCAGTTTCCTGATGGGAAACCAGCAGCAGGACTGAGAAGCTCTGGATCAGACAGATTAGATGAAACTTTTATAATCCTTCTGAGGAAACTGGCAGCAAATCTATAGACAAGAATAGAGAAAGTCCATCTAAGTATTGATTATATTATTTACACTACAGTCCACAGTCTGGACCACCTGACTGAATGTTCTGTGTTTCATTCTCTCAAAGCTTCTGATCTACAGTCTTCTGCTTAAATGCTTGAAATGAGTTTTTTTCACATGTTGATCCTGTGTGAATTTCTTTCCAAAGCCTTTGCCTTTCCATCAAGGCAAAGAATCTAAAATATAAGATAGTTTGGATTTGTTTAACACTTTTGTGGTCGCTGCATAATTCCATTTGTGTTATTTCATAGTTTTGAGTCTTTACTGTTATTCTAACATGTGGAAAATAGTGGAAATAAAGAAAAATGCATGTGTCCAAACTGTTGACTGGTTTGTAAGTAGGAAGAACTTGCAGGCTGTTTGTTGGAACGCTGCCCAGCTCGACTCTACTCCAAACACAGAAGAGTCAGCTCAGTTAACCTGGACTCGTTAGCTGGGGGGTTACATCATCTGAAAGCCTCTATTGTCAGCTGTTTGCATATTTCTGTCTCATGTGGTTATCATGTCAGTGTTGTCAGGATCAGAGTTGAGAGATTTACGGGGAAGCGGTTCCTTGTTATTTAATTTACTTTTCTTCTTGCATGTTAAATCCCAGTAAAGTAAAGTAATCCCAGCACTGAGCTGCTCCTTCATCTGAACAGTGAACGGTCCTCCCACCCGCACTCTGCTATATCTGCTGCTGTCCTCAGGTCAGCAGGGAGTTCCTCTCCTCTGATACAGCCTCGCTTTCCCTTTCAGCAGGGACAGAGACAGACACAGAGACAGACACAGACACAGACACAGAGACAGACACAGACACAGACACAGACACAGACACAGACACAGACACAGAGACAGACACAGAGACAGGGACAGAGACAGAGACAGGGACAGAGACAGAGACAGAGAAACAAACAGAGAAACAAACAGAGAAACAACAGAGAAACAAACAGAGAAACAAACAGAGAAACAACAGAGAAACAAACAGAGAAACAAACAGAGAAACAAACAGAGCAACAGAAACAGGTAAGAGAGCAGCAGGATGACAGATTGAAGCTCAGATTGTTTTTGTGTTTGTTGTTGAGAGTTCAGAGTTAGACTGGAGGAGCAAACATTTAGCTGTGAATGTTGTTTTCTATTCAGTGTGTTGGAAATGAACTAGTTAATGAGTTGGATGTTAACTAGTTAATTTGTTAGATGTTAATTTGTTGGTTGTTTATAGTCAATTTGTTGGATGTTAACTAGTTAATTTGTTGTATGTTAATAATTAATTTGTTGATATTAATAGCTAATTTGTTGGATGTTAACTAGTTAATTTGTTGATATTAATAGCTAATTTGTTGTATGTTAATAATTAATTTGTTGATATTAATAGCTAATTTGTTGTATGTTAATAATTAATTTGTTGATATTAATAGCTAATTTGTTGTATGTTAATAATTAATTTGTTGATATTAATAGCTAATTTGTTGGATGTTAACTAGTTAATTTGTTGCATGTTAACTGGTTAGTTCATGTTAATAATTAATAGTTAATTACTTGGATATTGTCTGCTGGATCTTCCTCAGACAGTAAATTCATCAGGTTGCATCAGTCTGTAATGTTTACCCACTCTATCTGTTCAAACAGCATGATACTGACCATGATGATGATGATTATGATGATGTTATTATTATTATTATTATTATTGTTATTATTATTAATATTATTATTATTCCTACAACATATTTCATTCCTCGTACCTCAGACACACCAGTTTGTCTGCTGTTTCCTGAAACCAGGCTTTACTTTACTTTACTTTAGTTTACTTTACATTATTTAAGTTTAGATTTTTTTTTACACATTTCATCATTTTTAATAAACTAAATGACTTCAGATCAAATCAAATCAGCAGCAGCATTTGTTGTTTAACACTAAACAACAAATCTGAAGCTTCAGGTTTTAGCTTCAGTTCTTCTGCTTCTGTCAAACTCTTCTCTTCTTCTCCTCTTCTCTTCTTTCTCTCCTCTCTCCTCTCCTCTTCTCTTCTCTCCTCCTCTCCTCCTCTTCTCTCCTCTCCTCTTCTCTTCTCTCCTCCTCTCCTCCTCTTCTCTTCTCTTCTCTTCTATCTCTCCTCTTCTTCTCTCCTCTCCTCTTCTCTCCTTTCTCTCCTCTCCTCTTCTCTCCTCTTCTCTTCTCTCTTCTTCTCTTTCATCAGGATAATTCTAGTGTTTCGGGCATGTTGTCATGGTGCTGTGACCTGTGACCTGTGACCTGTGACCTGTGACCTGTGACCTGTGACCTGTGACCTGTGACCTGTGACCTGTGACCTGTGACTTTTGACCTCCTCACAGTAGAGTGTAGATTGTAATGTTGATGGAGGAACTGAAGCTGATGAGAGGAAAGAGTGTTTCCTGTGAACGCCTCGGTCACATGACTGACAGGCGGCTCGCTCATTGGACAGTCGGTGACCTGTCAGTCTGTGACATCATGGCCATCGTACTTTTTGGTGCGGGGAAATGAAAACAAAGTTTAGATGATGTTGCACTTCATTCCTCTCCTCCGGTCTGGGTTAGGGTTAGGGTTCATGATGACATCACATCCTGTTTGGTCCGCTCAGGCTCGTTCTTCCTTCAAAGCTCTCTCCGTGTTTCTGAACTTTTCCCGGTTGACGCTCTGCGACGGATTCTGAGGTTTTGATCTCGTTCAGCAGATTCTGCGTTCTCATTGGCTGAACGCCTGTCACACGGAGTTCGGGTGGGAGGAGCCGAACAGCCTCACGGTCGTCATGGCGACCGGACACCAGAGACACTAACGCTGCTTCATCAGTCCGGTTCAGAGAGTTCTCGTGTCCCAAGATGCTTCACAGCCTTTTCCTCCCTGAAGAGAAGAAACACTGAACACTGGGAATGTTTCTGGCATGAAGATGGAATTCTGAATATCAGCAGAAGATATCAGTATCAGTCGAACCCTGGTTCTTACCCAGAATCCTCTCTGCTCCTCCTGTCTGGAGCTGGAACATCTCCTCCTCCTCTTCCTCCTCCTCCTCCTCCTCCTCCTCCTCCTTGTACCTGCTGGTACCAACAGATGTACTTCATGTTCTTATGCCATATCTATACACACACACAGTTACGCAAGAACACACACACACACACTCACACACACACACACACACACACACACACACACACACTCACACACACCACACACACACACACACACACACACTCACACACACTCACACACCACACACACACACACACATTGGTAAAGCGGCAAATTGCCAATAAACTGTAAGCTTTGACCAAAAAAGTGCAAAAAAAAGTTTTAAAGAAAGATCTACTTTCTAAACATGAACACACACACACCAGTAACTCTCTCTCTCCCCCTCTCTCTCTCTCCCCCTCTCTCTCCCCCCCTCTCTCTCTCTCTCTCCTCCCCCCCCCCCTCTCTCTCTCTGAGTTTTAAAGCAGTCTGTCTTCTGTCTGTTTTTCAGACTTGCTGCTGATCACTGAAGACAGAAGATGGCCGTCAGCTCGCCGAGAGACAAGTGAGTCCAATCTAAACTCTTCAGAATAAGAGATTTAATTCTACTGTACATGTTTAAATAGAAATAGTGCTGCAGATATTTTAATTCTACTGCAGATATTTTAATTGTACTGCGGATATGTATATTGTACTGCAGATATGTATATTGTACTGTTTTGATGTTCCTGTGGTTTCTGTGGATCGTCAGGATTCAGTTTTAGTTTAACGACACTGAACATCTTTGTGAAGGTGAAGCTGAGCGATGCTGACTGGTTTGGGCAGGAATAACCCCCCATACCCTGAGTCTTAGTCAGGAGTCATAAATATGATCTGCAACACATGAAGAGGTTTGGTGGGAAAGTAAAACAAAGTGAAGGAAACATGATGTTCTGCTGTAGAGAAAAAAAAATCACTTCAGGTCTTTATTCATTTATTAAAAACTAAATGTGTGACAGCTAGAAGATAAAGACAACAGGCTGCTAGGTATTTAAGTTGTTAATGAATTAAGTTTGACAGACAGGTGAGGAGAGACAGTGAGGAGAGACAGTGAGGAGAGACAGTGAGGAGAGACAGGTGAGGAGAGACAGTGAGGAGAGACAGGTGAGGAGAGACAGTGAGGAGAGACAGTGAGGAGAGACAGTGAGGAGAGACAGGTGAGGAGAGACAGTGAGGAGAGACAGTGAGGAGAGACAGGTGAGGAGAGACAGTGAGGAGAGACAGGTGAGGAGAGACAGGTGAGGAGAGACAGTGAGGAGAGACAGTGAGGAGAGACAGGTGAGGAGAGACAGTGAGGAGAGACAGTGAGGAGAGACAGGTGAGGAGAGACAGTGAGGAGAGACAGTGAGGAGAGACAGTGAGGAGAGACAGTGAGGAGAGAGGGAGAGAGGGAGAGAGGGAGAGAGAGAGGGAGAGAGGGAGAGAGAGAGAGAGGGAGAGAGAGAGGGAGAGAGAGAGAGAGAGGGGGAGAGAGAGGGGGAGAGAGGGAGAGAGGCTGATAAACAGTTTATTTGACAGACTCAACTGACTGACTGACTGAGTTGACCAACAGGACAAGTTGACCAACAGGACAAGTTGACCAACAGGACAATCAGCTATAAGTTTGTGACTTGGAGGACAGAGCGGCAGCACATCACTGAACATGTCTCTCCTCACCTGTCTCTCCTCACTGTCTCTCCTCACTGTCTCTCCTCACTGTCTCTCCTCACTGTCTCTCCTCACCTGTCTCTCCTCACCTGTCTCTCCTCACTGTCTCTCCTCACTGTCTCTCCTCACTGTCTCTCCTCACTGTCTCTCCTCACTGTCTCTCCTCACTGTCTCTCCTCACTGTCTCTCCTCACCTGTCTGTCAAACTTAATTCATTAACAACTTAAATACCTAGCAGCCTGTTGTCTTTATCTTCTAGCTGTCACACATTTAGTTTTTAATAAATGAATAAAGACCTGAAGTGATTTTTTTTTTCTCTACAGCAGAACATCATGTTTCCTCACAGCGTTCACTTTGTTTTACTTTCCCACCAAACCCCTTCATGTGTTGCAGATCATATTTATGACTCCTGACTAAGACTCAGGGGTATGGGGGGTTATTCCTGCCCAAACCAGTCGGCACCGCTCAGCTTCACCTTCACAAAGATGTTCAGTGTCGTTAAACTAAAACTGAATCCTGACGATCCACAGAAACCACAGGAACATCAAAACAGTACAATATACATATCTGCAGTACAATTAAAATATCTGCAGTAGAATTAAGTTGCTGCCCGCATCAAGTTCAAGTCCTTGATGCTCGCCTACAAAACAATAACCAACACGGCTCCGACCTACCTGAACTCCCTCATTCAGGTCTATGCTCCCTCCTGCTCACTACGCTCTGCCATGGAGCGGCGCCTGATGCTGCCACCACAGGTGGAACGAGTTGCCAAACTCCATTCGATCCGCAGAATCCCTCTCTATCCTTAAGAAAAGGCTAAAGACCCAGCTCTTTAGCGAATTCCTCCTTTCATAAAAAAAAAAAAAAATAAAAATAAAAAAATTGTTGCACTCTATGCATTACCTCATAGCACTGCCTTGTAGCACCTATGTCCTGTTGGACCAGAACTTAGCTCTAGAGCTCTTACTCTCGTTGTTCTCTCCTATCTAGAAACTTGCTTGTGTTGTATGCAAATCTCATGTGTAAGTCGCTTTGGATAAAAGCGTCTGCCAAATGTGAAATTGTAAATTGTAATTGTAATTGTTTAAATCAAAGTGAGAACAGATAGATAACGTGTGTGTGTGTGTGTGTGTGTGTGTGTGTGTGTGTGTGTGTGTGTGTGTGCAGGTTTCATGGCGTGTGGCTGATCTTCTTCATGCTGGGTCTGGGAACGTTGCTGCCATGGAACTTCTTCATGACAGCCACCATGGTACCAGCTGCTCCTCTGAGTCTCTCTGAGTCTCTCTGAGTCTCTCTGAGTCTCTCTCAGGTTCTCTGAGTCTCTCTGAGTCTCTCTCAGGTTCTCTGAGTCTCTCTCAGGTTCTCTGAGTCTCTCTGAGTCTCTCTCAGGTTCTCTGAGTCTCTCTGAGTCTCTCTGAGTCTCTCTGAGTCTCTCTCAGGTTCACTGCAGTGAAGGAAACAGAGCTAACATGTCAAGTATAGGTGCTGCTGTGCTAACTGTTAGCTTACAGTTTTTCTTGATTGCTAAGACACATTTCTTGAAATTATTCTCCATTTCCCAAAACTCTAAACACAAATGCATAACTGCACACTCATCTTCACAAACTTCAAACTTCCATGTCAAAACCAAACTCTCCACTCAAAACCATGTGATCTGACATCTAAACCAAACTTTGCCTTCAGACATCACACAGAAGCCATCAGATACACACACACTACAAAGCAGCCATGACACACTGCTGAGATCAATTCAAAACACTGCTGTAAAAACCTGTTACTGCAATGAATAATGGAGCTTATGGTTTTCCCCCAGAACAACCTCTTTACATGATGAACACAATATAAAGACACAACACATGGATACATTTTCAACATTTTTAATTCCTCAATGTACTGTAGTAAAATAAACTGAAATTGAGTGAAAAAGTAAATGTGCTGTAAAAATATGCAACTGATAAAGAACGTAGAATACAGTAAAATAATTTCCATGTATTTACCAATATAAACCAATTTTTAAAAAAGATAAAGAAAGAAATCACATTTATTCTGCCTCAGCATCCAGATTTGAGATTCTCATCAGAAACTATTTGTCTCCTTGCCCTTCCTCTTCCTCTTCCTCTTCCACCTCCTCTCCTGTGTCCTCTTCCTCTACCTTCAGGTCTTTGTGGACCTCCATTGTTCCAAAACAAGTGAACTGACCCATGGCCCTTTTATCTATCTATCTATCTATCTATCTATCTATCTATCTATCTATCTATCTATCTATCTATCTATCTATCTATCTATCTATGTATTTATCCTGAGGTTCTGATTGGTGTGTGAACAGTTTTGACTCTTAGTGTTTGCACCTGGGGAATTGTGTGTTAATTGGGTTTGAGCTGTGATGACTTGAGTTAATGATATTGAATGCCAGTGCTTTCTAAATGAGCACATGGTGCAGCCAGTGAGATATGAAGGGATTTGTGTGTAGAGTTTTTCACAAAAAGTTCAACAAATGTGAATCATGTGTGAAAACAGGGGAATAGTGTTTATAGTTTTGGGAAATGGGTTTGTCTTTTGGTAGATGGCATCATGGTTTGGGATGTTAACAGGCCCAGTTATAGTGTGGAAGCCATCGAGAAAAACTGTAATATGAGTAGAAGTACAATCAAAAGTTACAGAGTTATTAAAAAAACATTGTTATGATCTTTAAATGATGAAATGATGAGAAGACAGAGTTCAAACTAAGTTCTTTTAATTGAATAAAATAAAGTGCAAATGCAAAGTGAATCAGTTTCTGATTCAATGCTGATTTGTCCTCTGTTATGAAGCCAAGTACAACACTGTGGTTAAAACTGTCTGTCTGTCTGTCTGTCTGTCTGTCTGTCTGTCTGTCTGTCTGTCTGTCTGCCTGTCTGTCTGCCTGCCTGTCTGTCTGCCTGTCTGTCTGTCTGTCTGTCTGTCTGTCTGTCTGTCTGTCTGTCTCTCTGTCTCTCTGTCTCTCTGTCTGTCTGTCTGTCTGTCTGTCTGTCTGTCTCTCTGCCTGTCTCTCTGTCTCTCTATCTGTCTGTCTGTCTGTCTGTCTGTCTGTCTGTCTCTCTGTCTCTCTGTCTGTCTGTCTGTCTCTCTGTCTCTCTGTCTGTCTGTCTGTCTCTCTGCCTGTCTCTCTGTCTGTCTGTCTCTCTGTCTGTCTGTCTGTCTGTCTCTCTGCCTGTCTCTCTGTCTCTCTGTCTGTCTGTCTGTCTGTCTGTCTCTCTGTCTCTCTGTCTCTCTGTCTGTCTGTCTGCCTGTCTGTCTGTCTGTCTCTCTGTCTGTCTCTCTGTCTCTCTGTCTGTCTTCCTGTCTCTCTGTCTTCCTGTCTCTCTGTCTCTGTATCTGTTTGTCTCTCTAGTATTTTACCAGTCGTCTGAAGGATCCCTCATTGGCCGGTTCTCCAGCCAATGGGACGGAGGGATCTGAGCGCAGCGTCCTGGAAGCCAAATTCAACAACGTGATGACGCTGTGTGCCATGGTGCCACTGCTGCTCTTCACCTGCCTCAACTCCTTCCTGCACACTCTGTGAGTCCTGCTGCCGCACCACCGAAGAAGAGTACTGGAGTTCACACTGCGGTCCAGGGACCTCCAGGGGGGTCCTTTAGGGGGTTCCACAGGTTCTTCAGGTGGTTCCTGTGGTCCTTTATGGGGTTCCAGAGGTCCTTGAGGGGGTTTCAGGGGTCCTTTATGGGGTTCAAGTAGTCCTTTATGGGGTTCCAGTAGTCCTTCAGGGGGGTCCAGGGGTCCTTTTTCGGGTTCCAGAGGTCCTTGAGGGGGTTCCAGTAGTCCTTTATAGGGTTTCTCCAGTAGTCCTTTATGGGGTTCCAGGGTTCCTTTATGGGGTTCCAGTAGTCCTTTATAGGGTTCCTCCAGTAGTCCTTTATGGGGTTCCAGTAGTCCTTTGTGGGGTTCCAGAGGTCCTTGAGGGGGTCCAGGGGTCCTTTATGGGGTTCCAGAGGTCCTTTATGGGGTTCCAGAGGTCCTTGAGGGGGGTCCAGAGGTCCTTGAGGGGGTTCCAGTGGTCCTTGAGGGGGGTCCAGAGGTCCTTGAGGGGGTCCAGGGGTCCTTTATGGGGTTCCAGAGGTCCTTGAGGGGGGTCCAGAGGTCCTTGAGGGGGTTCCAGTGGTCCTTGAGGGGGGTCCAGGGGTCCTTTATGGGGTTCCAGAGGTCCTTTATGGGGTTCCAGAGGTCCTTGAGGGGGGTCCAGAGGTCCTTGAGGGGGTTCCAGTGGTCCTTGAGGGGGGTCCAGAGGTGCTTGAGGGGGTCCAGGGGTCCTTTATGGGGTTCCAGAGGTCCTTTTTGGGGTTCCAGAGGTCCTTTATGGGGTTCCCTAACCCTACTCTTTCTTTAAAGTTCTAATCTCTTTTGCTTTTCATTGCGGTCTGATTTGAAAGGAGTGATGTTTCCACCTGACCTGTGTCGTCCAATAGGATTCCTCAGAAGCTGCGGGTGCTGGGCAGCCTGCTGGTCATCATGGCGGTCTTCATGCTGACAGCCGTTCTGGTCAAAGTGCCGATGGAGCCGCTGTCCTTCTTCTCCGTCACCATGATCAAGATCGTCATCATAAACTGTACGTTTCAATCAGCTGATCAGACCTTTGTGACTTTGATAAGAAAATTATGATTATGATTATTCCCCTTCAAAAAAGTCACATGTGAATTCAAAGCACATGTGCTCTTTGACACATGCTGGTTTTCATATGTGAACTTTTTTTTTTTGTATTTTGACAGTTTTCTTCAGAATCAGAATCAGAATCAGAAATACTTTATTGATCCCCGAGGGGAAATTGGGTTACATTGCAGCTGCTCACATAGTAGAAGTGAATATATACAAGCGTAGAGAAATTATAAGAAATTATAAGAAAAATAGAAATACGAAAGTAAGAAATATGTAAAATATGTGCATTATACTACAATATATAACAATGAGAATAAAAATAATAATAATAATATAGAAATAAGAGAAATAAGAATTCTGTACAATATGCATCATACTCCAATATATACATACACCAGTGTAAATAATTAAATAATTAATAAGTATTGTACAGTTGAATTATTGCAGTTGAATTATTGCACAAAAAAAATTGGTATTGCACAGTTAGATATAAGTTATAAGTTATGGGTTATAACTGCTGACAGGATGAAATAAGTTCAAGAGCCAGTCTACTGACTCAGAGTGTCTGACACTCTGAGGGAGGAGTTGAAAAGTTTGATGGCCACAGGCAGGAATGAGTTCCTGTGGCTCTGTGGTGCATCTCGGTGGAATGAGTCTTGCACTGAATGTGCTCCTGTGCTTGACCAGCAAGTCATGGAGCGGGTGGGAGACATTGTCCAAGATGCCTTGTAACTTGGACAGCATCCTCCTCTGTGACACTGCCACCAGAGAGTCCAGCTCCACCCCCACAACGTCACTGGCCTTGCGGATCAGTTTGTTGAGTCTGTTGGCGTCTGCTGCCCTCAACCTGCTGCCCCAGCACACCACAGCAAACAGGAGAGCACTGGCCACCACAGACTCATAAAACATCCTCAGCATTGTCCGGCAGATGTTGAAGGACCTCAGCCTCCTCAGAAAGTAGAGACGGCTCTGGCCCTTCTTGTAGAGAGCTTCAGTGTTCTTAGCCCAGTTCAGTTTATTGTCAATGTACACTCCCAGGTACTTGTAGTCCTCCACAGTGTCCACACTGACCCCCTCGATGGAAACAGGGGTCACCGGTGTCTTGGCCCTCCTCAGATCCACAACCAGCTCCTTAGTCTTTGCCACGTTGAGCTGCAGATGGTTCTGCTCACACCATGTGACAAAGTTTCCCACCACAGCCCTATACTCAGCCTCCTCACCCTGCTGATACATCCAACTATAGCAGAGTCATCAGAGAACTTCTGAAGATGGCAGGACTCTGTGTTGTAGTTGAAGTCCGTGGTGTAGAGGGTGAAGAGGAAGGGAGATAGGACTGTCCCCTGCGGGGCCCCAGTGTTGCTGACCACTCTGTCTGACACACAGTGTTGCAAGCGCACATACTGCGGTCTGCCAGTCAGGTAGTTGACAATCCAGGACACGAGGGGGGCATCCACCTGCATCGCTGTCAGCTTCTCACCCAGTAGAGCCGGCCGGATGGTGTTGAAAGCACTGGAGAAGTCAAAAAACATGACCCTCACCGTGCTCGCCGGTTTGTCCAGGTGGGCGTAGACGCGGTTTAGCAGGTAGATGACGGCGTCCTCAACTCCAAGTCGGGGCTGGTAGGCGAACTGGAGGGGGTCCAAGAGTGGCTTGACCATGGGTCGGAGCTGTTCCAGGACAAGTCTCTCCAGGGTCTTCATGATGTGGGAGGTCAATGCCACCGGTCTGTAGTCCTTGGAGCCAGCGGGACGCGGCGTCTTCGGCACAGGAACGAGGCAGGACGTCTTCCACAGCACGGGGACCCTTTGAAGACTCAGGCTCATGTTGAAGACATGGTGAAGTACTCCACATAGCTGGGGGGCACAGGCTTTGAGCACCCTGGGGCTGACACCATCAGGGCCTGCAGCCTTGCTTGAGTGGAGTCTCATCAGCTGTCTTCTTACATGGTCAGCTGTGAAGCACACTGTAGAGGTTACAGGTAGGGGAGGGGGAGGGGTGGAGTTGTCAGGTTGGAGAGGGCAGTCAGTCTGGGAGCCAGATGCAAAGATTTCACATGAAAGACTCAATTCACAGGAGAAAATGTGAAATTTCACATTTATACATATGAAAACCAACATGTGTCCAAACAGTGTTCACATGTGGGTTTTAACATGTGACATTTTTGTTAGATTATTATTATTGAGATATTAGGCTGTGTTAACTGTCTGTACTCACATTATTGATTATTACTGATCAGTGCTCAGTATTTGACTCAGGTCAGTAGTTTCAGAGCGGTGTGTCTGGTCAGTGTCTGTGCTGTAAGGTCAGTAAGTGTGTCAGTAGTGTGTCAGTAGTTGGTCAGTAGTGTGTCAGTAGTTGGTCAGTAGTTGGTCAGTAGTTGGTCAGTAGTTGGTCAGTAGTTGGTCAGTAGTTGGTAAGTAGTTGGTCAGTAGTGTGTCAGTAGTGTGTCAGTAGTTGGTCAGTAGTGTGTCAGTAGTTGGTCAGTAGTGTGTCAGCAGTGTGTCAGTAGTGTGTCAGTAGTGTGTCAGCAGTGTGTCAGTAGTGTGTCAGTAGTGTGTGTCTGGTCAGTAGTGTGTGTCTGGTCAGTAGTGTGTCAGTAGTGTGTGTCTGGTCAGTAGTGTGTCAGTAGTGTGTGTCTGGTCAGTAGTGTGTCAGTAGTGTGTCAGTAGTGTGTCAGCAGTGTGTCAGTAGTGTGTCAGTAGTGTGTGTCTGGTCAGTAGTGTGTGTCTGGTCAGTAGTGTGTCAGTAGTGTCAGTAGTGTGTCAGTAGTGTGTCAGTAGTGTCAGTAGTGTGTCAGCATTGTGTCAGTAGCAGAGGTGGAAAGAGTACTGACAAATCCTACTCAAGTACAAGTATTGTTACTTCAGTGAAAATGAACTCAAGTACAAGTAAAATTACTAGTCCAGGAAATTACTCAAGTAAGAGTAAAAAAGTAGCCTATTTAAAAGTACTCAAGTAAAAGTAAATTTGCGTTACTTTAAAAATGTTTTATATTTTAATTATCCCGAAAACAAACATTGCTCCGAAAACACAAACTCTCCCTGCAGTTAGAAAGATTCATGGCCTGCAGTCAGTCAGCCCTGCTGCCTCCTAATGTTTCACACCTCGTTCACACTGAATCTTCCATCGTTTCTCAAACAAACAGAAGCACATGGCTAATTATTATGCAGAATGACGTCATCGGACCTTCCCGGGTGCAGCGGAGGAAGCCGGCTGTCGGACCTCCCGGTCGGATATTTATTCTAACAATCCTGCTTCCCTGGTTGGGATTCTGCAGCGTTCCATGCAGCAGTGACATCACGATGGTAGTGAGGCTTAATCCCCTAATAATAACAAGCTGCTCACGTTTTCTTCATGGAGCTCATGGTCTGATGTTTAGAGCAGAGTGGTGTAGTTGGTAAGTTGCCGGACGTCAGTTCAGACAGCCAGATATATACACAGATGCTCCCAATCAACCGGGGGAAAGAGGGTGTGAAACATTAGGAGGCAGGGCCTCCAATGGGAGCCACCAGTTAAACCTAAATGCGGAAGTGATTCTGGACCTGTTAGCGAACAGTCCCAATGCTACCATGCTGTTTTCATAGTGCGGTGTGCAAAACAAAAATCTGAATTTACTCAGTAACGGAATGTACATTTAAAAGTAGCGAAGTAGAATATCTATTATTTAAATTACTCGAGTAAGAGTAAAAGTATAGCATTATAAAAATACTTTAAAAAGTACAAATCCTCCAAAAAACTACGCAAGTACAGTAACGAGAGTACTTGTACTTCGTTACTTTATACCTCTGGTCAGTAGTGTGTCAGTAGTGTGTCAGGTGTCAGTAGTGTGTCAGTAGTGTGTCAGTAGTGTGTCAGCAGTGTGTCAGTAGTGTGTCAGCAGTATGTCAGTAGTGTGTCAGCAGTGTGTCAGTAGTGTGTCAGCAGTATGTCAGTAGTTGGCCAGTAGTGTGTCAGTAGTGTCAGTAGTGTGTCAGTAGTGTGTCAGTAGTGTGTTAGCAGTGTGTCAGTAGTGTGTCAGTAGTGTGTCAGCAGTGTGTCAGTAGTGTCAGTAGTGTCAGTAGTGTGTCAGTAGTGTGTCAGTAGTGTGTCAGTAGTGTCAGTAGTGTGTCAGTAGTGTGTCAGTAGTGTGTCAGCAGTGTCAGTAGTGTGTCAGTAGTGTCAGTAGTGTGTCAGTAGTGTGTCAGTAGTGTCAGTAGTGTGTCAGTAGTGTGTCAGTAGTGTCAGTAGTGTGTCAGTAGTGTCAGTAGTGTGTCAGCAGTGTGTCAGTAGTGTCAGTAGTGTGTCAGTAGTGTCAGTAGTGTGTCAGCAGTGTGTCAGTAGTGTCAGTAGTGTCAGTAGTGTGTCAGTAGTGTGTCAGTAGTGTCAGTAGTGTGTCAGTAGTGTCAGTAGTGTCAGTAGTGTGTCAGTAGTGTGTCAGGAGTGTCAGTAGTGTGTCAGTAGTGTGTCAGTAGTGTGTCAGTAGTGTGTCAGCAGTGTCAGTAGTGTCAGTAGTGTGTCAGTAGTGTGTCAGTAGTGTCAGTAGTGTGTCTGTCCCTCAGCCTTCGGGGCGGTCCTGCAGGGCAGTCTGTTTGGTATGGCCGGTCTGCTTCCAGCCTCCTTCACCACACCCATCATGAGCGGTCAGGGCCTCGCAGGGAGCTTCGCCGCCTTCGCCATGATCTGTGCCATCGCAAGTGAGACCACCACTCTCTCTACCTCCCTCTCTCTCTCTCTCTCCTCCCTCTGTCTCTCCTCCCTCTGTCTCTCCTCCCTCTGTCTCTCCCTCCGCTCTCTCTCCTCCCTCTCTCTCTCCTCCCTCTCTCTCCTTCCTCTACCTCTCCTCCCCCTCTCTCTCCTCCCTCTGTCTCTCCCTCCGCTCTCTCTCCTCCCTCTCTCTCTCCTCCCTCTCTCTCCTTCCTCTACCTCTCCTCCCCCTCTCTCTCCTCCCTCTGTCTCTCCTCCCCCTCTCTCTCCTCCCTCTCTCTCTCCTCCCTCTGTCTCTCCTCCCTCTCTCTCTCCTCCCTCTGTCTCTCCCTCTGCTCTCTCTCCTCCCTCTACCTCTCCTCCCTCTCTCTCTCCTCCCTCTGTCTCTCCTCCCTCTCTCTCTCCTCCCTCTGTCTCTCCTCCCTCTGTCTCTCCCTCCGCTCTCTCTCCTCCCTCTCTCTCCTTCCTCTACCTCTCCTCCCTCTCTCTCTCCTCCCTCTCTCTCCCTCCTCTGTCTCTCCTCCCTCTGGATCACAGAGTTTGATAAATGCCTAAAATGTGATGTAATTTCTTTCTTCCTTCTCCCCCCCCCCCCCCCAGGCGGCTCGGAGCTGCAGGATGCTGCGTTCGGTTACTTCATAACAGCCTGTGTTGTGATCTTTCTGTCCATTCTGTCCTACATCATGCTGCCTAAACTGGTAAAGTACATGAAATATAATTTATCAAACAGACATTTAGATATAAGCACAGACTGAATATATCCTGTTTATCTTTATTGTTATAATGTAAATAAATCTTTAGGTTTTACTGTTGCAGGACAAAGAGAAACTTGCTGTCAAACTCTTTCCTGTGTCTCTGTTTCTGTTTCTTAGGAGTTCTTCCAGTTTTACCAGGAGAGCAGCAAGAAAAGGTCCGACGAAGAGGAGAACACTTTGAATCTGATGAAGAAAGGTAGGAAGAGTCGACTGTCTGGACTGCAACACCGTCAACATGAAGCTGATTTAAATGAACAGAAGTCTGTCAGACCAAATTATGTTTAAAGTTAAATCGTTGTAGTTCATCACGCATCACATCACTGCATCACATCCCTGCATCACATCCCTGCATCACATCACTGCATCACATCACTGCATCACATCACTGCATCATATCCCTGCATCAAATCACTGCATCACATCCCTGCATCAAATCACTGCATCACTGCATCACATCACTGCATCACATCACTGCATCACTGCATCACTGCATCACATCATCACATCACTGCATCACTGCATCACATCACTGTATCACTGCATCACTGCATCACTGCATCACATCATCACATCACTGCATCACATCACTGTATCACTGCATCACATCACTGCATCACTGCATCACTGTATCACTGCATCACTGCATCACTGCATCACATCATCACATCACTGCATCACATTACTGTATCACTGCATCACATCATCACATCATCACATCATCACATCACTGCATCACATCACTGCATCACTGCATCACATCACTGCATCACATCACTGCATCACTGCATCACATCACTGCATCACATCACTGCATCACATCACTGCATCACATCACTGCATCACTGCATCACATCACTGCATCACATCACTGCATCACATCACTGCATCACATCACTGCATTACTGCATCACATCACTGCATTACTGCATCACATCACTGCATCACTGCATCACATCACTGCATCACATCACTGCATCACTGCATCACATCACTGCATCACATCACTGCATCACATCACTGCATCACATCACTGCATCACATCACTGCATTACTGCATCACATCACTGCATCACATCACTGCATCACATCCCTGCATCAAATCACTGCATCACTGCATCACATCACTGCATCACATCACTGCATCACTGCATCACATCACTGCATCACATCACTGCATCACATCACTGCATCACATCACTGCATTACTGCATCACATCACTGCATTACTGCATCACATCACTGCATCACTGCATCACATCACTGCATCACTGCATCACATCACTGCATCACATCACTGCATCACATCACTGCATCACATCACTGCATCACATCACTGCATTACTGCATCACATCACTGCATCACATCACTGCATCACTGCATCACATCACTGCATCACATCACTGCATCACTGCATCACATCACTGCATCACTGCATCACTGCATCACATCACTGCATCACTGCATCACATCACTGCATCACATCACTGCATCATTCACTGACCAGTCAGGTGACACTAAAAAAAACCTGTAAATGAAATGTAAAATAAAGTCTGAACGGAGGCAGCAGCAGTAAATCTGCAGACAGAAATGTTTTCCAGCAGAGCGGCTTCATCCTCCTTCTTCTTCCTCGTTGCGCCTGACCGGTCTTCTGCGTTGCTTTCAGCTTGTTGGACAATCCTCGGGTTGACATGTGAAGCTTTAGCCTGAAGCATCATGGCAAAAATATAATGTGAGAAGTGTCATATATCCCGCAGATATCTTCTTCTTCTCTCCTCAGATAGCAGAGCAGCTGAAGCAGTGCAGAGCGGCAGGCAGAGCGTCTCCATGCTGAGCATCTTCAAGAAGGTCAAACACATTTAGAGATATTTAGATGTTTCTCCACAGCAGCAGAACAAGGTTAACGCTGCAGAGCAATGACAACTGCTGTTCTCACTTTCAAACAACAAAAGCAGCTGTTAATGTTTAAATTATTACACTGTCAACAGAGTCAAACAGATGTAGAGCAGCTCTGAACTCCTGAGAACAGACGTGAGATGTGAACGTTCAGACAGAAACACACAGATTCCTCTGACCTCTGCCGTCTCTCCCGGTGACCTTTGACCCCCGTGTTCAGATCTGGGTGCTGGCCGTCTCCGTGTGCTTCTGCTTCACCGTCACCATCGGGACTTTCCCGGCCATCACCGCCGACGCCAAATCCACCATCGCTAACGGCGGCTCCTGGGGTACGAAGACCGAAACCGGTGGACTCCCCCGGGCCCGACACCGGGTCACTGTGTTAGAGTCTGATGACAGACTGGACCGATGCTTACAGTCACACCGAGCTCCTTTAATGTGTATTGGAGACACTTGTGTTTAATCTGGTTAATCAGCTCTTCAGTGAGGCTTTGGTGAGTTTATGCCTCCATTTGATTTGTTTTTGCTTTGTGTGTGTGTGTGTGTGTGTGTGTGCATGTGTGTGGGTGTGTGCGTGTGTGTGGGTGTGTGGGGTGTGTGTGTGTGTGTGTGTGTGTGTGTGTGTGTTTGTCCTCTCAGAGCTCTACTTCATCCCAGTCTCCTGCTTCCTTCTCTTCAACCTGTGTGACTGGGCCGGCAGGAGCCTGACTGCTGTCTGCATGTGGGTCAGTCTGCAACCACAAGATACCAATATACTGAGAAAATAATATAAC
>NW_027280445.1:45000-59719 GCF_046629955.1 Centroberyx affinis | reverse complement strand
ATATCGATATCGTGATATGAGACTAGATATCGTCTTAGATGTTGGATATGGTAATATGGTGATATGGCATAAGTGTCTTTTCCTGGTTTTAAAGGCTGCATTACAGTAAAGTGATGTCATTTTCTGAACTTACCAGACTGTTCTAGCTGTTCTATTATTTGCCTTTACCCACTTAGTCATTATATCCACATTACTGATGATTATTTATCAAAAATCTCATTGTGTAAATATTTTGTGAAAGCACCAATAGTCATCCCTACAATATTGTCCCAATATCGATATCGAGGTATTTGGTCAAAAATATTGTGATATTTGATTTTGTCCATATCGCCCAGCCCTAGACTCAGCCAATCACAGATAGCCGATATATTCGTCCTATCTCCCAACCCTACCTTCTACTACGGAAACCAAAAGTCAGACGGTACCGTTTTGTCTTTCAGTACCAATCCCTACATGAAACACACGCAATGCCCCTTTAATGAAAAACACTATTTGCAGACTCAGTTCTTCTCGGTGTGCTCACCAGAATAAAACGATATCAGCGCACGCTCCTTCTCCTCCGTCCAGTAACATTTCCCCAGGGTGTTGGAGGAGGAGGAGGAGGAGGAGGAGGAGGAGGAGGGTGAGGGGGTGGAGGGGGTGGGGAGGAAGGAGATGATCAGACCGGGGCCGGCGAGGACGGGCTGGCTCTCCAGCTTCAGTGGCGGCGGCGGCGGCGGTGGCGGCGGCGGCTGGGGGTCGTCCGGACTTTCCTCCTGGTCCCAGCAGTGCTGCAGGAACATCAGCTGCTGGTAGTGTTTCCACTGGGACACGAAGACGTCGTCGCACCCGGACGCCCTGCTGGCCTTCACCATTTTGTACTGACGCTGAAACGTGGTGCGAAGGTTCTTGAACTTATTCTTAATGTCTTCCACTGGAAAGAAAAGAGAGAGAGAGAGAGAGAGAGAGAGAGAGAGAGAGAGAGAGAGAGAGAGAGAGAGAGAGATGTTGGGCCGTGATCAGACGGGACAATTTTCTCTCCTGCAGCTGTGAGTGTCGCTGCTAACAGAGAGAGCGGGAGGTCAGAGGTCGAGGTCCTCACGGGTCTACCCGGACCCTAGGATCCGAGACCCGACCCGGGACCCCGTACGGGTTCGGGTCCACGTTTTATTATGGTCGATCCGGTCCGGGTCGGGGTCCCGCTCTATTACCGCGGGTCCCGGGTCTGTTTATCATTATGTGTAATACCCGAGTGGATCCCAGAAGACCCGTGACCAGCGCCGATCACGAGAAACGATGATCAGGCTGACCTAGGATCAGATCACAAGAGCGAAACTAAGGTGAAAAACACTTTGAGCGGCGCCAGAGAGTCGGAGCGGAGGAAAGGCGCAAGATGGAAACCTTCTCCACTGAGGTGAAAAATAAACTAAAAGAAAATGAATATGGCAAGAACTTGGCAAGTCTTTCTGTTATTTTGATCTCCTTTTATTAGGCACCATATGTTGTATCCGACATGATAAACGTTTTTAGCAGTAGAACGCCATTTTTAGCAGCAATTTTAATTACCGGGTTTGTCGGGTCCATAAAACAGACGGGTCTCGGGTCTCTCTCCTCTCTGACATGCACCGGGTCGGGTCTGTAATATCTCAGGCAAAAACGGGTCGGTATATATATATATATTTTTTAAATTATCGGGTCCAATTGGATCTCGGAACGAATTCACCGGGTCCATTAGGGTTCAGGTCCGCCATTTTGGACCCGTGAAGACCTCTAGTCAGAGGGCACAAGGAGCGCTACATCAGTGGTTCTCAACGTGGGGTCCAGGGACCACCAGGGGTCCTTGAGGGGGTTCCAGGGTGTCCCCAGCAAATTGATGAATTGTTAAACTTCAGCATTAAATCAAGCACAAAATCATATCTGACAATAAAAATATTCTCAGATTTGGGTCTGAGAGACAAAATCTCATCAAATGGGGTCTGTGGCCCAAATGTGGACTAAATTGTTTTAATTAATAAAAATGGCCAAAAGGACGTCAGCGATCGTCTTGACAGAGGATGAGGAGACTTTCTGAACCGGAGGATGAAGATAAAGTTACGGGAGATAATGTTACACCTAACATTAAGATGAACATTTATTGTAAAGCTTTATTTGGTGTAGGGCCAGGTAGGCCTCTGTCTCATGTCTGTTGGAAATAAGCTGCAAATTTTACAGTTACCAACAGCAACCAATGTTTAAATCTTTGCTCTAGTTGCTCTAAATAGGTTTTTCCCCAATTGTTTTGTAGATGGAAGCACTTTGGGTTGCCTCCTAGCCTTGTCTCCTAGCCTCCTAGCCTTGTCTCCTAGCCTCCTAGCCTTGTCTCCTAGCCTCCTAGCCTTGTCTCCTAGCCTCAATGGCAGTAAGCCTAAAGTTTATTAACCAGAATTAATTCAGGCCCTATTTTGAGAAGTTCTTAAATAGGAAAATTAAAGAAATTCGTAAGAAATGAGACTGTTACTAAGAAAATATTGAGGAATTGCACTTAAGAGCCTTCTTAAGAACTTCCTAAAATTTCCTCTTATGTCATTTCTTAAGATCTATCTTAAGAACACATTGGTGAATCCGGCCCCAGGTGAGGCCCAGGTGAGGCTCATGTGAGGCCCAGGTGAGGCCCCAGGTGAGGCCCCAGGTGAGGCCCAGGTGAGGCCCAGGTGAGGCTCATGTGAGGCCCAGGTGAGGCCCAGGTGAGGCCCCAGGTAAGGCCCAGGTGAGGCCCCAGGTCAGGCCCCAGGTGAGGCCCAGGTGAGGCCCCAGGTCAGGCCCCAGGTGAGGCCCCAGGCAAGGCCCAGGTGAGGCCCAGGTGTGCTGTGGACGGATGTTACCTGTGAAGGGAGCAGGCGGGTGCTGTGCTGACAGCAGGATCCTCAGGTGCTCCAGAGTTTTCCACCTCAGCTGCCGGTTCTTGTAGCTCTCTGACTTGTGGTTCCACAGGCAGCTGTGCTCTGAAACCAGACGACAGACCAGGGAGGCTGTGAGCAGCGGCAGGCTCCTCACACTCTGACAGACACACACACACACACACACACACACTGCCCCCTCCACCCAGTAGAGGTGGTGGGAGAGAGGAGAATGATGGCTAAACTATCCCTGATGGAGAACATGTCCCGCCCCGTGCAGGACACCCTGACACCTTCAGGGACAGGGTGTGTGGACAGAGTGTGAAGGAGAGGAGCAGCTCCTTCCTTCCTGCTGCTGTCAGACTTTACACCCCACACTGCTCCCAGTAGACCACACACACACCAAGACTAACAAATTCACTCATGTGAAATATGAATGTATACCAAACTGTGTAGAGCTGCAACGATTACTCCATTAGTTGTCAACTATTAAATTAATCGCCAACTATTTTGATAATCGATTAATCGGTTTGCGTAATTTTTTAAGAAAAATAAGTCAAAATTCTCTGATTCCAGCTTCTTAAATGTGAATATTTTCTGGTTTCTTTCCTCCTCTATGACAGTAAACTGAATATCTTTGGGTTGTGGACAAAACAAGACATTTGAGGACGTCATCTTGGGCTTTGGAAACACTGATCCACATTTTTCACCATTTTCTGACATTTTATAGACCAAACAACTAATCGATTAATCGAGAAAATGATGGACAGATTAATCGACAATGAAAATAATCGTTAGTTGCAGCCCTAAAACTGTGTAATATCAATATTTCCTATGTGCAATAATTTGAATTCAACCATTTTCTCTAACTGTTTAGTTATTTATTTATTATATCTTGCTTTTTAATGATGCCTTTTTTACTTGCTTTTGCACTATCCCCTTTGCTGCTGTAACACTCGTTCCCCGTTGTGGGATTTATAAAGGATTATCTTATCTTATCTTATCTTATCTTATCTTATCTTATCTTATCTTATTTTATCTTATCTTATCTTATCTTATCTTATCTTATCTTATCTTATCTTACACAGACAGACGCACAAACACTCAGATCATTCACAGACAGCTCCTGGTCTGCCTCCACTGCAACAGTATTCACCAGCCGTCCAGCAACAAGAGGAAGAGTTCACACTGAGATCTAGATTTGTTTTTTTTTTACTGTTTGTGCAGCTCCAGCCGGCCGTACGGCTTTCAGTCTGTTGAGGTTCATTTACAGTGAAATAAAACCAGGGTTCATACAGACAATATTAAATCAAATTCAACGACTTTCAATGATTTCTTCCAGAACTATTTTTCTGTTCATAAGGACATTTCCCTAAACCTTACTGCATTTCATATTACAGGTTCACATGTTCACATGCTTTTAAGTCATCTTTCCCAGAATACATTGGTCTTCTTTTCTCTGTTTTGATTTGCATTCCGTCAAACACCGCAAACATTTTATTTATTTATTCACTTATTTATTTATTTCAAGCTCTTTTTAAGCACTTCCCCACATGTCAGGCTCATTTTCCAGGTATTCCAGTACTTACATTTTGAAAAGTTAAATTCAAGGACTTTAAGCACTTTAAGGACCTTGTGTGATCCCTGTAAAACTGATTCTGGACCAGCTGGCAGCAGGTTTGCTGATAAAACAGATTCATCCATCCAGTCAGTGATGGAGTTCAGTGGGAAATAAGAAGTGTGTTAAATACACAAATCAGTCTCCACAGACTGCAGACTGTGTGTATTATCAATGATGTGGTGCTTAATAAAACGGAGGATAACTTTCACCTGCAGTCATGATCATAAGGTAATCAACCACCAATATGAGCTAAAATCAATTATATTTACAGGAAAACATTAGTATTATTACTATTATTATGGTAACACTTTACAATAAGGGTACATTAACCCTTAATTAACAGTTAACTAATGTGTCTGGTAATCATTGACTAATGGTGTTCATGTTAACTAAGGTATTAATTTATACATTATTTAATAGCCATCTTTATAAACTATTAAATAATGTATAAATTAATACCTTACTTACATGAACACCATACGTAAATGATTACCAGACACATTAGTTAACTGTTATTTACTTAGTGACCCTTATTGTAAAATGTTACCATTATAATAATAATAATAATTATTATTATTATAATAAACTGTATTTATATAGCACCTTTCTTAAACAGATTTTACGAGCTGCTTTACAAAATAAATGACCCTACCTTCATCAGAAGGCAAACAGCCACCAATACAAAAAAAAAAAAAAATAGTTTCAGAAAAACAAAAAACATTTTAAAGATCCTATCTTTATCATAAGCCATTCAGCCACCAATATAAAAAAAAAATCGATCATATTTTCAGAAAAAATAATTAAAGACCCTATATTTATCATAAAGCAAACAGCCACCAATATATAGAAACAACAATTTCGGAAAAAACATTATTTGAGCTTTTTTTCCGATAAAAACAAAACAAAAACAAAGACCCAGCCGTCATAACTTCTGTCAGTCGGACAGACTGTCTGATGTTGTGACAGATGTTGCTGTCGCCGTACAGACAGGCAGTGAAAAGCTTCAGAAACTCACTTTCTGTGCTTTACTCTGCACAAATACTTATTTACAAAGTTTAATATTCAGGCAGCTGACAGGTTTATAAAAAGAAAATAAATCTTAAACTCGTTGTTGATGCTTTTTGGAGAATAACTTCAGTCCAGTTGCTAATCGCCATTGCTGGTTATCTCTCGCTATATTGCCCATTGCTAGCGGCCGCTGGCAGTGAGCAACGGTTGCCGTAAATGTTGCAGCATCTGCCGACGCGTCAACAAAACACGAACTTTAACGGTTTAGCGGTAAAAACGCCGCTGACTGCCCAACTTACCGGAGAAGAAGGCGATGAGCGCGCGCTCCTTGTCCTCCGTCCAGAACCGGTCCGCTGCCAGGCTGAAGGAGCACACCGCCATGTTTGTTGCAGCTCGACTCTCCTCCCTGCCGCGGCAGCACAGGTCACATGACCCGGGAGCCAGGCTCGGATTGGATCATCCCCGACCAATAACCCGCATTGCCCGGTAGAGGTCGCTGTTGATTGGCCTTGGTGTTCACAGTGAGGAAGCGGTTGCCCAATTTCAACACAGAAGTGTTGAACAAAACAATCAGAAACATTTTTCAAACACTTTGATGAATCTTTACCTGAACAACCCCTCTGCACTTTGACTGCTTATTATTATTTTGCTCATTTATTATTTATATCTTATATCTTTTTCATATTTCTGTATCTTGTATCAAAGTTATTATATTGTTGTTGTTATTGTTGTTGTTGTTTTTGTACTTATTTTGTACTTAGTTATTTCTCCCTTATCCTAATCCACTACCTTATCACAGTGGATTTTCTGTTGTGTTTTTCATACTGCCCGATGTTGTCTTTTTGGAAATCAATAAAAAACAACAAAAAACTTTTCAACTTTTCATTCTATTCAATTCTATTCCATTCTGATTTGTTTGGAAAACAGAATCAAAACAAAGAGATAAACATACAGATAAACAGCTTCATTAGACCAGACAGAGGGTCAGTACAGAAAGTGGTGCAATAAAAGTGGAAAACAAAGAGTTTATAGAGGCTGAAGAGGCCGAGTCCTGAGGGAACAGCAACAGTTGGTTTGTTTTTCCCAGCCAAGGCTTCTGTTGCTCAGCCTGTCTGGAGACAGTCCAATAACAACTAGAGGTCTCAAGTCAGTCTCAAGTCTTGAAGCACAAGTCTCAAGTCTAACGTAGATTACCAAATCAAGTCCAAGTCCTTAATGTGAAGTCTCAAATCTAAACGTAGATTACCAAGTCAAGTCCAAGTCATTAATGTGAAGTCTCAAGTCTAAACGTAGATTACCAAGTCAAGTCCAAGTCATTAATGTGAAGTCTCAAGTCTAAACGTAGATTACCAAGTCAAGTCCAAGTCATTAATGTCAAGTCCCAAGTCTAAACGTAGATTACCAAGTCAAGTCCAAGTCATTAAAGTCAAGTCCCAAGTCTAAATGTAGATTACCAAGTCATTAATGTCAAGTCCCAAGTCTAAATGTAGATTACCAAGTCAAGTCCAAGTCATTAATGTCAAGTCCCAAGTCCAAGTCGTCATAAAAGTCACTCTGGCTCCTCAGGGAATGATACAGGCGATTGTTTTTCTTCATAAACAACAATCCTGTAAACCTCTGTCACACTTTAATTCAAACATTTCCACTTCTTATGATCGAGTGTTAAATTGTCTCTGAGTATCTTTACAGACCTCCATCTGCTCTTTTCTTGTTATATTCTGGTTCTCTATCCTGTATTATTATTTTACTATCTGCTGCTGCTTTCCCCACAAGCGTCAATAAAGTTTAATCCAATCCGTTTTATTTGCAAACAGTATTTGTCTGTCTGGTCTGAGCTGCAGTCGATTCGTGTTTCATTCATTCAATCCACTGAACCGACTTCATGACTCTTCACTTCGTATTGTGATGTTGACTGAACTGAAGCTTCTACTGTTAGACTCTGGGTCTACTGTCAGAATGTGAGTCTACTGTCGGACTGTGAGTCTACTGTCAGACTGTGAGTCTACTGTCGGACTGTGAGTCTACTGTCGGAATGTGAGTCTACTGTCGGACTGAGTCTACTGTCGGACTGTGAGTCTACTGTCGGACTGAGTCTACTGTCAGACTCTGAGTCTACTGTCGGACCGTGAGCAGTGTTGGGCAAGTTACTTTCAAAATGTAATATATTACATATTACTAGTTACTTTCATTTGAAATGAATAAGTTACTTTACAATATTACTGTCTGTGTAGAGTAGAGTTACTTATTACACTACTACACTAAAGTACGACACCGCCAGTTAAAAGCCTCGGGAACACAGTTTGATCCCTTATTGGTATTTCACTTCCATGGGTCCTAGGAGACAGAAAGCAGCTCTGTGTCGGTCTGAATCCTCTTCAGCCCGTCTAGCTCTCTGACGAGTGAACGCCCGGCCGGTTAGCTCTGGGCCGTCTGTCTCCGTGAGCTGAACTCGCATCATGATGACATCACACTGCACCAGGAGGAGGGAATATAAACTACAACCGATGAAACACAGATTTTTGAACAGTCTCGGTTTAGACTTTTGATTGATCCCTGCCTGCGTTAAGTCCCGCCCCCGACATCCTGTTTCAACAGGAAATACATCACATCAAGGAAGACGCCGTGTCATGGAGTCTTTAAATTTCTCTTGTCCATTTTAATTTCCAACAGTGACTACGTTCACATGGACTGCAATAATCCGACTATTGACCTTATTCTAAATAAGACAATATTTCGATTAAGATGTTTACATGACCTGCTTATAGAATATTATCGATTATCGATTAATGACTGAAGATACGCCCACATTACGTCCCGATGTCCTGCGTCCGAGTTTCCCTCCGGAATTTAACCTGAAACCCTTTCTGTCACGTTGTTTTCTGTCACGTTGTTTCCTGTCACGTTGTTTCCTGTCACGTTGTTTTCTGTCACGTTGTTTTCTGTCATGTTGTTTCTTGTCACGTTGTTTCCTGTCACGTTGTTTTCTGTCACGTTGTTTCCTGTCATGTTGCTGCCGTGGTCGGGACAAAATGTTGGGACTTCTTTTTACCGGTGGCAGTTGTCTTTTCTTTTGTAAACAAGTTGCGCAACACTCGCTGGAAGCCGGAGCGTGCGTCGTCAAGCAGTCGGATCGCCGTACGTGTCGCAAAATGCTGCGAAAACTCAGACAGGACGTCACAGTGCGATTAAGGTGTTTACATGTCTGCAACGCACTTCAATAATGAGACTCAGATCAGAATACTCCTCACGTCTTAATTCGACTATTGCTTACTCCGACTATGACTTTATTCTGGTTAAGGTCATCAGAAAATGCTGTTTACATGGCAGAGTCTTATTCAGAGTATCGTCTTAATCGGGTTGATATCGGAATATTGCAGTCCATGTAAACGTGCTCTTTGTTATCCTCTTTGTTCCTTCGGGTCAGCTAGCTAACACTAACTACATAGTTGCATAGCAACCAGAATGATGTCAGGCTCCTTGTGCCCTTTGACCTCCTGCTCTGTCTCAGCTGGTCTGTGTGGAGCATGGATGTATTAAACTATGGATGAGGCATTCAAAGATGGCGGCCCATTCATTCCAATGAAAGTTGCTCATCCAGCGCATACGCCGAAAAAGTTTCTACGACTCCTACTTCCGTGGCCGACAGCACCTGCGCAGTAGTGTTTTTCTTGGCCCCGCCTATCCCACATGAACGAGTCAAGTGACGTTCTCGTAGCGTCCGTGACAACGGCGCGTTCATGTGCAGCTTTCTAGGTTCTAGCTTCTAGCTTCCGATTGACTGTTGCTGCTGCGGACTCGGCTCTTCGGGGAAACCATCGTCCAGGTATGACTCTATCATTTATTCAAGCACAGAACATTTGCTTTATTTGTATAAATCTTACATCTGATGTGAAGTGATTCAGTCTGGATAAAGTTGAGCTAAGCTAACGTTGGTAATAACGGTTAGCATAACGAGACGGAGTCAGCTAACATAACCATGGGTTAACGTCAGGCAAGTTAAACAAACAAACAAAACTCAGTTAAACATAGAAATGTTGGTTAGATCATAGACTAAACTTTGCATTTGTGATGTATGCTCCACTCGTGTTGCTCCACTTGTGTTGAACGTTGTCTTGTGATTCTCACAGCGAGTCAAGTTCATGCCACACATCGCTAGCCAGGTCCATGTCAAGGGTTTACTCGCTTAACCAGGTGAGATTTATTTTGAACTTAATTTAGAGCATTATCGATGTGAGATGGTTCACATCGGTCATAGATAGTAATGACTTGGTAGCTTTTTCACCTGTACTGGAGCCAGTGCTTCACAAATTAAGTACTTTTCACCCTGTGTTGTAATCATCATGATGATGTATGCTAACTGTTACTTACTCCAGTTTCTTCTGTTACAGAAACTCCTGCTCCTCAAGAACCACTGACACTTCTCTGGAAAATGCTCCCAAAGAAATTAACTTATTTATGATGTGTACATGTATTTAACATGTAGAATGGAACGTGTTTTGAAATAAATCTTTACTTTACATATAACAGTTTGTCTTGGATCATCTCTTAAATAAGTCTTAGTTGTCATCACTCTGTAGTCCATTGCCCTCAAATTACTTTTCCATCTCCATCTTACCTTGGTTATTACACTTACGTTATTACACATACACAGGGATTAAAGTTCTCCGTTGTTACGACGGATTTCCGTCAATTGGATTCCAGAGAGGCCATGTATGAGATCAGTGTAGATCCGAAGGGGAAAAAAAGCGAGGGGAGGGGGGTGTTACAGGACTTCGGAATCGCGCTACCAGGTGATAGGTAGCTGATTTGTATAGACATATAATCTACTTGGATGTCGGTAATTATAGGTATATAGCCTATATTTCTCGTTAGGCCATAATATTCTCGAATGCCTAATCCCTCTTTTGACTAGAATGCTGATAACGTAGGTTTGGCTCCCCATGTCCATTTCAAATAGATGGCTGTAGGCTATAATGTTATAATGTTCTTTTAATAATGTTATTTTATTTACATTAGCCTACTTAGCCTACTACTTTTGTAAGCAATGCAGTCATGACTGCATATTATAAATACAAACAATGTTATTATATTTTTCCTGATGTTGGTTGTTTCTCATCATCTCCTGTTTTAAGTAAAGGGTGTAAACATACAGCAAAAAACAGGGTTTAGGATGCAGCTAAAAATAATGGTTGAGTCGCTGAACGTTGGGATACAGTCACGTTGGATTTTCACTCATAGTGCGATTCGATAGAGTTCTACAAAGGACGGGTTGAGAGAATTCATTAATTAACTGCAGTGACGGAGCTGCTGCTGAAGAACTGATGACAGAAGTCCAGAGGAACCCGGTGCTATTTACAAAGACCATTGCCTCTAAAAATGTTGAAAAGAAACGTGACATAGCGGTCAGAATCGGAACAGCTCTTGGGATTTGCGGTAAGGCAGTTTACTGACCTGGAAGCTAGTTAACTCGCTAACTTTTGCTAGCTAAACAAAATAGCATCATGTCTTGGCCAGCCTGACCGCAAATGCGCTATTATCCTATGTTTTTATAATATGACCGGGAGGGAACAACATGTGTCCCTTCAATAGCCTGTTGAAACCCGTTTAGCCACAGTAGTACAGGTGTTTCTCTCAACATGGGCTACAAGGGACTTTACTCTTTGATCCACAGTAGATGTGGTGTACAGAGTCTCCTACTGGTAAAAAAAAAAAAAAATGAATAGCTTCACTTGGTGGCCATCAGTACAATTAGCTCTCATATAAACAAAGCACAATAATCTAACTAGAAAAGGTTACATTTTCTGAAGAAAATTTGTGTGCTTGCTTCAGCAGGAGAAGGCTGAAGACAGTTGCATTTCATTACAAAGAGTTGTGTCTGTACATTTTCAGTATTTCGATCTGGTGTTTGAAGTAAAAAAGCTCCGTATAAGAGCATTATTGATTCTGCTAGCTCCTCTCTCTTTTGCGGCAATGCATGAACCCAAATCCATCGGCTCTGTTGTTACTTTAGAGAGCGAGTAAAATAAAAGCACGTTGATAAAGCTCCATTGTTTTCTCTGAATATTTGGCACCAATATCGTTGTAGTGTGAACGCTTGAGCAAGAACATATCATTATATTTTATCGTTATCTTTATAGTTGTCACTCTTTGTGTGAATGGGAATTTGTAGCAGACAAATGCGTTCCAGGTCGTGGCTTGTGCTTCGTTGAGACGTCCGCAGTATCACGTAGTGTGTGTGTGCGCATTGAAATTACGTAAAAGCAAACTGGCAACAGAAAAGCTGTTCAAAAGCATCTTCTTCCCTTAAAATGCTATTGGTCTCGAGTATTTAAATAAAGTGTAGGTTAAAGCCTTTTTACAGCTTGATGGCTGCATTAGAGAACAGCAGCAATGGTTATGCTGGGGTGGTGCTGAAATCTCATAATTTTACTTGTTTAGCAGGCGTCGAGGGCTAAGGGCCCTAATGTGGGGGCCTCCTCTGTAACTTGTTTTACAAATTGTAGATGGGGAATATGACTTGGCCTGAAAAAAAAATTTCAGTCAGAAGATTTTTTTTTGCTTTAATCCCTGCATACAACAGTGTGAGTAATTTCTGACAATATTGACTAAAGCCACACATCTAGACCACATAGTCCAACTTAACCAACTTGCTGTTGCCTCAGTGTATAGATAGTATTACTTGTAGCCATTATTATTCTGCTGCATGTATTGATTTAATCCATGGGACTGAACTACACTGGATCAAAGGTGGGTCACCTCACAACATTTAGTCATGACATAAATATTGGTACTCTTATCAAACACAGTCCTATATGAACAGTGTATGAAGATAGGATTGCATTATGCAACTTAGATGTAAGGTTTGCTAGTGAAAAAAAATCAGTTAAATTATTATCATTGGCAATATTCCAGGTTTGTTGTGTCACACCAAGGTTTATTTGAGTTTGCAAGTGTTACACTATCTAGACTGTCATAGCAAAATTTCTATAAGCTTGATCTCCCTATGCAGTGCCCAGAAACACACCTGGTTGGAAGAAGACTCAATGCCATTTACATAATAGACATTATCAGTAACTCAAGCAGGTTAACTCAAATTGGACATCTAAATATAAATTTACAGACAGTAATAGAAATGAGAACAACCATCAAAGCCCAAATATATTCATAACTTTAATAGGATAAAGAAAAGTACATAGGCATAGTCTGTAAACGGAGAATTTTGAGATGTAAATAAATATACAATACTAAGTAGGTGCATAGAACTGCATATGCTGGTTAACTACAGCAATGTTATAACGTTAGCTAGCTTGCAAGCGACCTATTTAATCAAGAGAGAAACAAAAACAAATTAGAAACCATCCGTTATTGTTCTGAAGTCTTGCCTGTTAAACCTAAGTGTCGGCGGACGTGTAGGTTGAGTTTAATGTGATCTAGTTTGATCACATACAGCTAAAAGCCTCCGCTACCAATCAGCTAGCTGTATAGCTTGTCAACAGTGGAAGTAGAAGCCGTGAATGCGCACGGAGCGTTCCCGTGGCCTGGAGGCGCGTTCACGGAGCTCCAGAAAATACAGCTTTATATGGCTCTTGGTGGCTTCCAAAGAAAAATGGACCCAGTGATTTCAAAATTGATAATTCAAAGACTCCATTTTGACTATGTGCTACACCCAGAAAAATTTTCCCGGAGTTTTACAGGTGTTTCTTTCCCCATGTATCTCTATGGGAAAAAGTCTTTTTGGGCCCCATGGCGTCACGTGACTTGCAATACCGGGCTTGGCCACTACGCCAAAATCGCCGCACAGCCCAGAGCTGTTCCTGGGGGCTTGGTGTGGAGCAGAGAGACGGCCTGGCCTCGTTTCCACGCTTCCCGTTCGTTTTCTAAGCGGTCAAGGCTTTGGACCCAAGCAGTGGAGGATCTTAAAAGATCTTCTGAACTGAATGCAATGGATTTGTGTTTTTCCTTTTGCTCCTGGGGAAGAGTGGGTTTGTTTTTTCCTTATTGACCGTTTCTCTTTTCTGGTTTTGTTTCTTTACTTTGTTTTTGTCCCTCTTGTATATGCAGACATTTTTCAGCGTACTGCCACGGGTGAATTAAGAGATATGCTGCTAGCAGCTGATTTCAATACTGAGAGTATGGCTTATCATTTTGAAATTTTGACTTAATTTATTTCTATAGGCTACTTATACCTGGGTGGCGAAGGTGTGTGTGCTGGTGTATGTGTGCGTGTGTGTGTATGTGAGTATGTAGTTTATGTATGTATGTATTTGCACATGTACATCTTTATGTATACATTTTTATTTTGCCAATATTATTATTATTAGAATTGTATAATTTATTTATTTTAATTTCTGTCTATTACTATTTTTAATTTGTTATTTTTATTTATTTATTTTTTCTAAGCTGAACTTAGTATAAAATGTCAACCTCTTTTGCACATCATATTTCTGCTATGTTACGTTTACCTTTTTAACTGATTGTATGTCTGCAGTTTTTAATTGAAAATTAATAAAAAACCGTCACACCACCTCACATGTTGTCTGTCTGAACGGCACGAGAAGAGAATCAGAACCAGAATCAGAACCAGAATCAGAATCAGAATCAGAAACAGAATCAGAGCCAGTTAATAGTTTTAATCTCAGGTGTCAGATGACAAATGCAGTCGTTGTGTGTGGCGGTCCACAGGGAGCTTCATCTGTCTACTCTGCACTCCTCTATCTGTCTGGTCTCTCTATCTCTCTCTCTCTTTGGTTTTTCTCTCTCTTTGGGTCTCTCTCTCTGTCTGTTTGGTCTCTCTCCCTCTCTCTCTCTCTCTCAGCCTGAGACTCACATCACTATATTCTGTCAAGTTAACCTTGATAATGATAAATGAAACAATCATTTGTTTATTGTTCTAACCCCGGTGCAGAAATACTACATTCACCATTAGTGTCATAAATATAAAGAGTATGCTCTATTCTCTCTCTCTCTCTCCCTCTCCCTCCCTCCCTCTCTCTCTCTCTCTCTCTCTCTCGAACCCGGACCCAGGTGGACCCAGGTGGTTTCAGACCCGCTGAGCTCCAGGACCCGCAGCAGAACCTCCCACATCGACCGCCACAGCACCACACACTCCACCTACTGTATATACACACACACCACACAACTAGAAACATATACATTTCCACACTTTTTTAGCCTCATAAAGCAAAATTATGTACAAACTGTGCCAGTATATATTCCGCAAAAACTCTCAACATCT
>NW_027280445.1:0-37500 GCF_046629955.1 Centroberyx affinis | reverse complement strand
TAGTTAATTAATCAATCAACCAACGAGTTAATCAACCAACCAACCAATAAGTTGATTAATCAATGGTTAATCGATCACCAATTTATAAACACAAGGATTTAACATCTATTTATTAATATGTATAACATTCAAGCTTTGTAAATTTGTAAATGTGTAAATTTACTTTAACTAGCGCCTTTTAATTTTAAGTTGTACTTCCGCAAGTCTTTCGTAACATTATGCTGCTATTACTGCTTTTACTACTGCTTTTATTTATTTGTTTTATTTTAAATACACCGAGAGAAGCCAGGCCAAATTTCATTGTACCTGAGTATAATGACAATAAAGATCATTCTATTCTATTCTATTGACCAACCAATAAGTTAATTAATCACTCAATCAACCAACCAAAGAGTTAATTAACCCCTTGTTCCCTGACTTTACCCTTAAATTTCCTCTTAAGCAGCTTCAAAGTTAGAAAAAGAAATTCCTACGGTCAGCTGCTCGTTCCTCTTTCTTGAAGCTTTAGCTGCATATTGAATGAAATATTAAAATACAAGACGCAGTGTTTTTATGGCTGCACCATTACATCAAATGGAAAAAATCTAGATGTTTGTGCATCATTTTCTACACATCTCCCTGTAATCTCCCATTTGGTGTCTTTGGAAAACTTGTTATCTTGACTAGAATTGAAAATAAAGTTCTGTGGGTCTGAACAAAGCTCGGCCGTGGAACCTGCGTTTGTAATGATGGAGCCAGTGGCGGGGGCGATAGGGAAGAAGAGGTTACTCAGTCAACCGAACCGACCAATCACACGGCCTTTGAGGTAAACGGATGTGTGGTTACTGACGGCGAAGGGGTCGGCCTGCTCCCAGGAGATCGGCGCCCCCCAGGTGTTCAGCCTCATCTTGTCCGGCAGGGACTCCGGCACGGCCAGCAGGATGAAGCAGATGTCCGCCAGCGCGATCAGAGTCGCCACCAGAACCACCAGGTTGTCTCCGTACCAGGCGGACAGGTACGCCCCGATGGCCGGGCTGGTCACCAGGCTGGCCGCGAAGGTGGCCGACACCTGGAGGAGAGACGGGCGGTTAAGAGACGGACGGACCATCTGCTGATCTCACCGCACGATTCGATACGTGATCTTTGAGGTTCAGGAGTCAATACAACCAGGATACGATGTGATCAGAGACAACAAAGTCTGACTGTGCAGAATTCTGTTTATTTATGAGACACAAATCTTTCCAGCGATGCCATTGGCTGCTAGAATGTAAACAACAATTTAAAAATGTCGTTACAAAGTAACAATAATATAATTTGGATGGAGAGCTTGTGAAACTGTGATGGTCAAGAGTCTCATTAGTGATTACTACAGCAGAATAACATGGAGCTGATATCACCATTCATGTTCCTGACAGAAGAATAACATGGAGCTGATATCACCATTCATGTTCCTGACAGAAGAATAACATGGAGCTGATATCACCATTCATGTTCCTGACAGCAGAATAACATGGAGCTGATATCACCATTCATGTTCCGGACAGCAGAATAACATGGAGCTGATATCACCATTCATGTTCCTGACAGCAGAATAACATGGAGCTGATATCACCATTCATGTTCCTGACAGAAGAATAACATGGAGCTGATATCACCATTCATGTTCCTGACAGCAGAATAACATGGAGCTGATATCACCATTCATGTTCCGGACAGCAGAATAACATGGAGCTGATATCACCATTCATGTTCCTGACAGCAGAATAACATGGAGCTGATATCACCATTCATGTTCCTGACACAACAGATGGACTGACACATTTTGTATTGAGGTATAATGAATTTAGATATATATCGTCCCGTCACAAGCAGTCATCCTACACCCCAAAAAGTGAAGGGGAACCATTAGGGTTTTTTTTACATTATGTTCTTGCCAACCGCATTTTATATTTTCTGTTCTGTGTAATACAAAGAGACAAGGTAAGACCTAATATTTTAATAGCCTTTTTGAATCTACACACCACCAGAGACATTTTAATATTCTCTTCAGAAGGCATTTGGAAATACTCAGGTCTTTATTTTATTTGTTCTTCAGACAAACATAGGGGAACTGCAGCAGGTTCCTTGAGGAACCCCTACATAAAGGAACCCTGATGGTACTTCCAGGTATCTCAGGTATCTCAATAAAGTGCTATCTTATCTTATCTTATCTTACCTTACCTTACCTTATCTTATCTTATCTTATCTTATCTTATCTTATCTTACCTTACCTTACCTTACCTTACCTTATCTTATCTTATCTTATCTTACCTTATCTTATCTTATCTTATCTTATCTTATCTTATCTTATCTGACCAGAACACATATGGAAAGAGACTTGGTGCTTTGTTCATAATCTGGAGCTTCACAAATCCCTGATTCTTCAAATAAATAAATTAATAAATTCAGTCAGCGGGATTCACTGCTGCACCATGTTGTCACTCTGAAGGTTGTGAAGTTGCAGGTTTTATATGATGGGAGGGGGACTGTTAAAAAAAATTAGGATCTATGACAGTGATTCTCAACCTTTTTTATATCAAGGACCCTCATTCAGTCCACATTAGGGCCACAGACGCCCATTTGATGAGATTTTGTCTCTAAGACCCAAATCTGGGAATATTTTGATTGTCAGATTTGATTTTGTCCAGAACTCCATGACTGTCTGTATTGTAGGTAGAGAGATAACAGAGAAACTATGATCAGAACAGTCATTCTTCTATATTCACTAACTGTGTTAACTTCTTGTAAATGAAATAATGCTGAAGTTTAACAACTGATCAGTTTGCTGTGGACCCCCTAGAACCCCCTCAAGGACCCCTGGTGGTCCCCGGACCCCACGTTGAGAACCACTGAACTATGTACTGATACTCCATGAAGTAACCACTAAAACACACGGTTTTCCAGGAAGTAAAAGTAATGGGATTTTGATATAACAAAATGAGAAATAAGCATTTTGTACAGTTTTTGGTGTTTATTGTTAAACAGGAGTATGTTGTGGTGACTTTAAATATTTCTTTGGAGAAACAACAACAACAACAACAGATTAATGACCCTGACCCCCTGCAGACGCTCTGACCTCTCTCCCTCAGTATTAATCAGTGTCAGATACTGGTGCAGTTAGAGCTGAGTGCAAACAACAAACACCTGAGCTGGCAAAACATCTCAGTTGCACTTTACCAACACAGTGAGGAGCCAGGCAAGGTTACTGCTGTGAGCCGGACAACCGGCAACCGCAATAAATGTTTGAGCAGCCTGGTGAGGAGTCCGGACCGTCTCTGCCCCGCTAGAGCCTCACAGCCTGGACTGAGCCAGAACCAGAAGCCGGATTCACAAAACCCTCTTAAGAAAAAAAATCTTCTCAAGTGCCATTTTTTTCTGAACTTTAGTCTTAAGAAAAAGAAAATAGGAAAAGTTCTTATATATTTTCTTAACTTTCTTCTTATGTTTCTTAGGAATATTAGGAATAAATGGTATTCTTGAAATTAAAGTTGTCAAATTTGTTCTTGATTTTTCTTAACTTTAAGACGGCCCTTCACCTGTCTTAAAACTCCTACAGTGAAAAGGTAAGCCTCTAATATCATATATTTAAACACATTTTAGACAAGTAGGTTATAGTTCAAAGTCTTCATAGGTTCCCCTACACCTAACATTAAGATGAACATTTATTGTAAAGCTTTATTTGGTGTAGGGCCAGGTAGGCCTCTGTCTCATGTCTGTTGGAAATAAGCTGCAAATTTTACAGTTACCAACAGCAACCAATGTTTAAATCTTTGCTCTAGTTGCTCTAAATAGGTTTTTCCCCAATTGTTTTGTAGATGGAAGCACTTTGGGTTGCCTCCTAGCCTTGTCTCCTAGCCTCCTAGCCTTGTCTCCTAGCCTCCTAGCCTTGTCTCCTAGCCTCAATGGCAGTAAGCCTAAAGTTTATTAACCAGAATTAATTCAGGCCCTATTTTGAGAAGTTCTTAAGTAGGAAAATTAAAGAAATTCGTAAGAAATGAGACTGTTACTAAGAAAATATTGAGGAATTGCACTTAGGCGCCTTCTTAAGAACTTCCTAAATTTTCCTGTTATGCCATTTCTTAAGATCTATCTTAAGAACACATTGGTGAATCCGGCCCCTGACTCTTTTATACATGAAATAACGTGAATCTTATGTCTGGGTAAGATCTTTGTATTTTACACTGACTTTTCATCAGATTGGAGTTTCGGTTTCAGTTTCAGTAAATATTTCTCAGAGGCAGAAACAAAATCCTATTAAACCTCAGTGGGCGGAGCCAAAGAGTTTTTCAGAGCGCAAGTTAGCTAACTGGCAAGTGTGAATAGCAAAGAGGAAACTCTGGTCAAAATATAAATGAAATCACTGCTGCGGTCAACAGCGTTGCCGTCGACATTCCAGCTGAGGTTTGAATATTTAATAGTGTAATAATTACTTTTTTTTCATTCATTCATGACTCATCATGATCATCATGATATTGTAAGGTCAGCTAGTTATAACTTAGTTTGGTTAAACTGTATTGTTTCAGTTAGTAGCAAAGCGCTAGGCTTCATGGGAGCGTATCTATGTTCCCAAGGTCCTATGTTCCCAGGGTCCTATGTTCCCAAGGTCCTACGTTCCCAAGGTCCTACGTTCCCAAGGTCCTATGTTCCCAGGGTCCTATGTTCCCAGGGTCCTACGTTCCCAGGGTCCTATGTTCCCAAGGTCCTACGTTCCCAAGGTCCTATGTTCCCAGGGTCCTATGTTCCCGGGGTCCTATGTTCCCCAGTTCAATATTCTGTTAACACACATTAACCCTCCTATTGTGTTCGGGTCAAATTTGACCCGTTTCAAGTTAAAATATTTCATAAATATTATCCAGTTTTTTATTGGAACAAGGCTTCAAAACAGCTATATAAACACAACAAAACCAATGGTTATCATTTTATTTGATTTTGAAGGTCTCTAACCCAAACCGTAGAACTGGGGGACATAGGACCCTGGGAACATAGGAATGACTCTTGATAATATTAGCTTCCTCCTCTCTTACCTCTTGTCTTTTTCACTGAGCTGCAGTCTAACGTTACTTAGCCAGAAAAACTGTGGTTCTTTGGCTCCAACCAATCAGATTATTTCTGCCTCCAGAGCAACTTTTCAAAGCACTGTATCAGTGACTGTCTGGTCTCATCCACTGCTGTTTTCTGTCCACATGGTATAAACATGATGTGATGATTCTCTGTATTTTATTCTAAATCCAGTCTGCAGACCAAATTTACCTCATGGGACAGTAAAGAGTCAATCTGGGAACCCATCGTCTATCGGTCTGACGACGATTAGACTCTGGGGGCGAAGGCCAATATTTGGGGGTTTCCGGTGTAGCCAGCGGACATCCGGGCCAAGACTTCCTCTTCCGTGCTCCGGTCATTGTTTACAGTCCGATTAGCGACTTGAGACGCGAGAGTCGAACGTTTCTCCACACAACACACAAACATCGATACTTTCTGTAGGTGTTTTAGGTCCGGGTGACATTTCGGTTAATCTCTATAAACAGATATCTGCATATGAGATGTCGTCTCTCAACTCCGACTCCATTCTCGCATCTCAAGTTGCTAATCGGATTAATTATCGCATCAATTTAGAACGGTGAACAGACAGTTTCACTGGATCTACTTAGTAGGTGTCCATTATCAGGAATTAATGGATATTCACCCAGACCATGGTATAAAATAAAATAAATAAATAAATGAGTGAAATATCAGTCCTACCAGGCCGTAGGCGGTGCTCCTCTCTCTCTCGTCCGTCACGTCGGCAACGTAGGCGAAGATGACGGAGAAAGTGACGGAGAACGCTCCGGACATGGAGATCATGGCGAAGTACCACCTGGAGGAGCAGGCAGGAAACACTGAACACTCTGCAGCTTCACTCGCCTTTCTGTTTTTAATCTGATTCATTTCTTGTTTCTGACAGTGGAAAGAGCATGGCATGTTTTTTTTTTTTAAGTCAAAGTCACCTTGGTTGTAATCTTTAATATTAAGGTATAATATACAGATTTTATCCTGTTTTGGGTTTTATGTTTTGCTGTTTCAATTAAATCTAATGGTTCAAATTAGTATCCCATAATTCACTGCTGCACCGCCATCTTGGATCAAACCAGGTGAACCTGCCCTGCGTTCAGCCCCGACAAAACGTAGCAAAACGTTTATTTAAATGTAAACGGTGGTGCGTTGAACTTTCTGTTGTGTTACGCAAGCGCTGCAACTACGGCAGCTGAGAAGGACGTTCTTTGCGTTCTTTTCGAAGAATTTTCGGAGCCTGATGAAATCGGTTTAACTACGTGTTTAATACAAAACAGTCACTGCCCTTGCCGTCCAGAACAGCAGAGAACATCCCAATGGACTGAAGGGGTTTGTGGAAACTGTGCTTCCTCATTATAGTGATCCAACATTTGCCTCATTTGCATTTCAGGATGACAAGGCAAACATTTCAGGTGAAGGATAATCCACTTCTTACCTTTGAGACTGTGTTAGGATCTATATGAGCTAATTATTAGACCTATCATTATCGCTGATCACTGTTGTTGTGATATGATATTGTAATATTTACCATTATATATTTAGAGGAGTAGAGTGGAGTAGAAAAGTTTATGAAAGTGTCACTCCACATGGTTCATACATACAATAGCAAAAGATACAAACATGTCAGACACCAAGCTGGTTGGTTACACAGACTACAGACTGGTGTTACCTGACCTCTGATTGGCTGAGCTGATAACTAGAAACAAAGAGCAGAGGATCTATCTAACAGGATCGATCACATGACACCTGCAGCAGACTCACCAGGGGCTGAGCCGCATCAGAGGGATCGGGGCGCAGGTGAAGAAGACGGTGACCAATAGGAACGACCGCCTGCCCCACACGTCTGACAGCGCACCAATCAGGGGAGCGGACATGAATGACAGCAGACCCTGGACAGGAAGAGGCGGAGTCAAGAGTTAATGGTAATAGTCATAATGACAACAACAACAACAACAACAACAACAACAACAACAACATCTGTAGCAACAGTGAAATGCTGTTTGGTATTTTAATCTTGTATTTAGCAAGATTCCACATCCATGAAGGCAGAAGTACCAAACCTTAGTTTTTTGTATTATGAAATATTTTTAATATATATTTTGTTTAAGTTCTTACCTTCACCCCCTGAATTAGGCCGTTCATCAGGAACGTATGCTGGGGAAATGTTTCATGTAAAACCTACAGAGAGAGAGAGAGAGAGAGACAGAGAGAGAGAGAGAGAGACAGAGAGAGAAAACAATAGTTCAATAGGAAAGCTTTATCACAGATCTCCCACCAGCCAGCTGAGTCTCCATGATGGAGGAACAGTGTAGAACTGTGTGTTAGTTAATAAAGTGTAAATGTGTGTGAAGCAGCTGTCAGCAGAGAGCAGCTGAGTCAGCTTGTTGTGGTGTGGCTGTAGATCCATTCAGTAACGTTCTCAGTAAAAGTGAATAGTGTGATAAGGTGGATTTGTTTCCAAATGTAGGTTACTGTGACACAGTAAACTGTCTTGTCTTTAGCCCTAGTCTCTACTCCAAAACATGAAGAGTTGGAGCTTGAGAAGAGTCAGCTCAGTTAACCTGAACAAACTGTTAGCTAGCTAACTAGCCAGCAAACACACTGATGTTAATGTCAACATGCTAACGCTAGCCGCTACTAGCTACGTTAGCTAGTGTGCTAATCAGATGTGTAACAACAAGACAGTGATGGTTAGCTGACCAGATGCTATGGTTAGCTAGCTAACAAGCTGACATTATCTAAACACTAAATCAATCAGATGGATCAGTGATGAAATGATCAGTTCAGTCAGAAACAGACAGAAATTAACCGTCTGTTCAGTTCTGTTGAGATGACAGAAACACAGTCAGCTGTTCAGAGACTTCCAAGATGGCCGCCGTGTGTGAAAAGGCCATTTCTCGCCTAAAAGTGTTTTTCCCGGTGGTGAGCGGGCCTGTGTGTGTGTGTGTGTGTGTGTGTGTGTGTGTGTGGGGGGGGGGGGTTAGTTAGCTAACAACACAGTGCAAACACACACACAACTCATACATAAGATACATACACACTCTTGCCAGTAAACAAAGACCAACGACAAATATGCTTAACAAACACACACACACACACGCACACACAAAATACACACATACGGTAGGTGCATGAAAAACACACAGACACCGTTTCACACATACATGCAGAATCTCAAACACATACACACACACACACACACACACACACACACACAGTGTATTACTCACGGTCAGCATGGGTGTGGTGAGTAATCCCCAGGCGAAGAACTCCAGGAAGATCACCACCACCGCATGATACACACTGGGCCGGCCGATCCCCTGCTGGACCTGACACACACACACACACACACACACAGACACACACACACACACACACACACACACACACACACACACATTTTGATTATTATTATGTTTACTGCAATTGTACTTTTCATTAGAAGCCAACAGTCCAGAGGTTAAACACGAGGACATTTACAGGTAACAAAAAGCATAATTTCCACCACACACACACACACACACACACACACACACACACACACACACACATAAAAGCATATCGATTGTAACTTATTTTCACACTAAAATCCTTCCACGGAGCAGCAGCAGGTGTGTCAGGTCTGGAGGGTAAGAAGAGAATTAACTGGGAAAGAAGAAGCGTCCAAACCAGAGCGAGCGTTCATCAAACCGGACGTGAGCCCACTGACACAGACACACACTGTCCAGACAGGGATGTGGGCTATTTTCTACTTTTAGTTTTAATGATAACAGGTTCTGCTGGCACAGATCTAGACCAGATGAAGAAGCTGTTCTCTACTGTTGTTTTATTATTACTTTAAATGTGAGCAGCTGCGAGTGTTACTGCCGTTACTGATATTACTACTGGGATAGATTCAGGCTGTCCAGATAAAGATATCAGGGTAACACTTTACAATAAGGGTCACTAAGTTAAGGGTTAGTTAATGCTTAATTAGGGTTAGTTGATGCTTAATAAGCATTAACTAGCCCTTAATTAACAGTTAAGTAATGGGTAATTTACTAATGGTGTTCATGTTAACTAAGGTATTAATTTATACATAATTTAATAGTTTATAAAGATGACTATTAAATAATGCATAAATGAATACCTTAGTTAACATGAACACCATTAGTAAATGATTACCAGACACATTAGTTAACTGTTAGTTAAGGGTTAGTTAATGCTTATTAAGCATTAACTAACCCTTAACTTAGTGACCCTTATTGTAAAGTGTTACCGATATGGGATATCAAAGTGAAGTAAAAGCTCTTCAGATCAATTTAGCAACGGAAGTATATCTCTTTATTTGTGTATTTATGTGATGACATTATCATTATCAGCCTAAAACGTGCCTCATTTCAATGCTCAGCGCTAACGGAATTGTATCCAGTTCCAGAGTTCCCAATCGAAAGCAAAGTGACGTAAATTCATACACATTTCAGAAGCTAGGTATCAAATTTCATAAATATCTATACACATTTAAGCATATAAAACACTAAGTTACGAACTTAGTCACGAACAAGAAGCAGGAAGCCTTAAATCCCACTTTGGGCGACAGTTACTTCATGTAGAGAATCGTTTGGCTGATAAATGGAAAAATAAGAGCTTTGAGTCCAGAGCCTGCACTTCTTACAAGTATCTGTAACATTGTGAAGGTACAGGAAGGGTTAATAAAGGGTTAATATCGAGTATATGAAAACACCGACACGGACGAAAGCAAGTGTCCGGAATCGGATACGAATTTTGAATCTCAAAAATAGGTGCGCTATCATCCATTTGCAGGGACTGGAAGAAAATCAATTACATGTTAAGGTAAAAGCGATATTAAACTTTAAAAAAGACAGGTGGAGGATTGTTAATTTATGAGAAACTTCAGCAAAAACAGTACAGGATGAAACATATCGGTGTATGATTGTGATTTTTTGGTCATATGCTGTCCGGAATTGGAAACCCTGATTAGTCTTTAGCATGCTAGTCAGTTATTTCTAAAAGAGCTCAATGATCCCAGTAAGTTACAGCAAGTGAGGTGATAAAATCTGGTTGACTACAATCATATTTCATCACTGCTTATTTGTTTTTTATTTCTACCACTTCAGTTACTGGGTAATCAGTTGGTGTCTAGCATTAACTAGCATGCTCCACTCCTCTCCAAGGTAGCGTTCACCAACACAACACATCTCTCCCTGTCCAACTGACCGGCTCACCGACTTCCAGCAGCTTAACAAGCTAATTTAAAGGTCCCATATTATGAAAAACACGTTTTTCCTTGCCCATACACATATACTTTAGTCATCCCTCAACCTAACAACCCCCAGAATGTGAGAAGTGAATGCCTCTGCATTGTTGCCCTAGCCTCCTCCCTGGGAACACATGCCAGAAAACGAGCCGTTTTGATTTGGCTCCCCTTGTGACGTCCCAAGGGGAGCAATTTGCATACGCCGACCTCCATGGTGGATAACCACTCCCACTCCTCTCTGCTCTCTGTGGGCTGTCGGCCGCCATTGTTTTCCTTCGCTGCTACAGCTTAGCAGATGTCAAAAGCAAGAGCAAAACATGCTAAATGTTCCGTTGTTGGCTTCAAGGCTGAACACGGAGCTCTACACTGCCTCTCAGCATCGGAAGATAAAAATATATTTTTTTACAATAACATTCTGACTACAGTAAACTTAGTCCAAATTTGCGTGTTTGTGCTAACCGCTTTACCTCGGACTGCTTCGTAAACGAGTGTCAATACAAAGCAGGATTTACATCAACACTGCTCCTGGAAGATGGAAGATGGATTTATCCCAACTGGATGTGGCCAAACAGCAAATGTGCAATCGGTAAGTGTCGCCACTTTGTGATGATATTTACAGTTGGGTGCAGTCAGCTGGGCTTGACAACATGTCGAGGTTTGCTAACGTGTGTAAATTTATGTTCCATTTGCTTGTTTGCGACATTGTTTTCATGTTTGTTTTTTAACACAGTCTATGGTGCTTTGTTGCTAAATCAGTTGCCTTGTGTGGAGAGATGTGTCCGCTAACGTAGCTTGAGAATGAGAAATGAATACGGTAGTTTATGGTGTTTCAGTCCGATTAGCATCGGGTAGCGATTTAGCTCCAGTCCCGATGGGACGGAGTTTGATGCGGGCCTGTGAATACGAGGAAGCCTGTTGGCCACAACGACAACAACAGTTAGCAATCGTCTAGTTAACCAGGCCCCGAAAGGACAAAGCTACTATGATCCAGGCTAGGAATTACTGCCGTTAGCGGCGTGCTAATCTAGCGTTAGCGTTAGCGTTAGCTAAGGTTAGCTCCTCTGGCTCACTTTGCGGACACATCTCCTTTCTAGACAGCCGCACCTAACGTGGCAAAACTCGAACAGTACTTTGTTTATCGGGGACTCTGGTCACCGCAAACATTTCACTTCTAACGCCAAATGAATGGAAAGGAGTTACTGGCTGATGACATGTAATATTTCACGTTCTGTCTTTGCACCTAGTCTGGCCACTCTAGTCTTGTAATCAGCTGGGGTTGTGGCAAAAAATAACTAGAAAACCTGAACAAGAGACTACAATAAATGCTACCTTTCTCGAGATTGTAATGTTCTATTTTACTTGAGACTGTGTTTAGAACCAACTACATGGTAATTATTGAGGCTGTAGTTTGTGGTAATGTTACTGGATTGCAGTATATTGTAAGGTGTAGGTATTACTCATGATGCAATATCCTAAACAATATGACAATGAGATAATTGGTTGCATTAAACATTGCTATTCCCTGCTATGGGGCCAGCACATCTCAGACAGTCGTTAAATAAATATACAAATGTTATAACAAAGTATAAACTATAGTATAAAATAATTTATGACTCAAAATTGCACATTTTGCGACTCACCAGTGTCAGGCCACACTATGCAATGTATATTCTGTATATTCTAATGGAACAACTGATGACTTCTGTGTTTCTGTTACTCCACAGATTACGTCGATGAGTTGATGGACCTCATCTTTGATCAAGTCTTCCAGGACCCTGTACCTCATGTGAGCCAGGTTTTGAAGATCCCCATCCCAGAAGACTTGTGCGCCCAGTCTGACAGGCCAGCCAAGGTGGACGTCATTGCAGCCACGTGTCTCGGTTCAATCAAGAGGCAGTCTGAACCCAACGCAGCTGGCAGCATCATGGAGCTCACAGCATTTGCACAGCACCACACACACACTGGTATCAATACTCTGACCCTGAGACCTAGAAAGCCCCAGCACTAGCTGACAAAGGATCTGTAGGCTAGACACTGAGAAGAGGGTACACATACTGTCAATATATTTCATTTGAATACTTAGTCTCTTCTATTGTTGTTTTGGTTATCTGGCATGTGGTCAGGTTGTAGTTGGGTGTTTTCCACGAATACATAAGATAACTAAAAACATCAAATTATAAATCATTATTGTGATTGATACACCCTGTGTACACTCACAGATGTAGATTTTGTAACATAAGCAGCCCAGTATGGTCCTCTATAAGCAATATGTTATGTTTCTACATGTGCCTTTTTTATACCTTTTCTAAAATAAAATAATTTTATTCTGTATGAACAGTCAGTGTTGTGGTTACTTATTGGTTTCACATTTAATTTACATGGGTGTGTAAAGGGAAAAACGTATATAATCCCACACACAGTGTCTATACTTACATGGTGCTTTACTACATTTCAATGACTGAAATGTAATAAAGCACCATGCAAGTGTAGACAGTGTGTTGGATTATATTACTTTTTCAGTAACTTTTGTCCTATGCCCCTGTCACTAAAAGACTTTTAGGTGTGCTAAAGTTTTTTCTACATGGATGTGTAATAAAGTATAACAACACACAGTTATTTTACTCAAATTTATTGTCATGTAAAGTATTATCCAAAGTCACATGTTCAAATCAATTCATGCACAGAATGCATAAAAGAAACTTACTGCTCTCTACCTCTAAGCTGTAAGGGCCCACAGTCTGCTTTATAAATGTTCATTGCATTCTGTAGTGAGAACACATTCAAACATACAGGCTCCAGACCAGGATGATCAACATGCATGTAGGTGGATCCTGAAGCTGCTTCATTCTTCTGGTAACCTAAGGAATGAGAAAGGGTAACTGTTACTGAATTTTGCAAGCTTTATAGGAACATTACACTGACGATTACGTTTATCTATATTATATGTTTATTAGCACAGACAATTTAGAGTAGATGTGAGTACTGTACAACCTAATGTACAGGACAAACAAAGGTGTCAACTCTAAAAGAGGTAAGATGTTATGTACAGGGGGAATGACCAGCAGGCCTCCATGAGATGCAGTTTTTGAATATTTCAGCTATAGTTCTAAAACTGTTGAGCTAGCGTTATAGCTGAGTAACACTGGCATAAATTACGACAGTCATATGTCCAAATGGTAGATAGCATAGGACATAACCATATGTTTGCCGGTGTCATAATAACTACATAATGTCTGGTGTGGATTTGTTTCCTATCGCTAGCCAGTACAACGGCAATTGGAAGACACTCCATGGAACAACATTACAGCAGCTATCCAAGTAGCCAGCTAAAAGCTACCGACACCTACTGTGTTGACGAGCTTACTAGACAGCCTCAAACCACCGGCACCGGTGAACGTCAGGCTAAAAACGAATCAAACAAACCATACGGTATAGTTACAGTGCGAGACACTCCGGCAGGTAACGTTAGATATCGTTTTTATGGGATACAAATTTGTCCGCTATGGCTATCCAGAAAGACCACATAACGTTAGCCGACGCAACCACATACACACACGGTGAGAAAGTAGGAAAACAGTGAAATTTCAACCTACCAGTCAGAGACATCCTGCTGTAACCGTGTCTGTAAAACTTCGGCAGTTGCATCCTCTTGTTCGGTTGACAGATTCCGCCTCAAAACTGTAGGTTTTACATGTTGTGTCACGGAGTTTTCTTCTACAAACAGCTGCCATGTTGGTCTTGGAGTTTTTCCGCGTCTGCACCCTCCCCCCTCACCCAGCCGATCAGGCGGCCAATCAGAGCAGCGCCTCATTATCAGAGCATCCCCGCCCACTCAGAACAGCGCATAGTTAATGAGGGGAGAAACTGAGAGGATGGAGAGGCCCCATAGAGCCTGGATTTGGGTGTTTTTTTGCAACAGAATTCATAACCTTATTTTAAAGACCACTGAGAAATGTTTTAAACAGCTAAAAAGAGCATAATATGGGACCTTTAACCAATTCCATGTTAGTTGATGGTTAGTCTGGCTAACTACAAACCTGTAATGATGGTGCAGGTGTATGTAAGTGTCTTCTTACACAAAACTATTTTTCCGCTGTGTTGAGAAGGTTAAAAGTTGTAATTCAGAAATTCTGGTAGCAAAATTTGTTATCATCCGACTTTCAATGTTGTTAAATTGATGTGAAATTTCCAAGTAGGAAAAAAGTATTTCTGATATATCTGACAGATACATCACAACGTCTGTCTCCCTGTCCAACGAATTGTGCGTTCAGGTGCTGCTGGGAAAGTCCGACATCCAGGACTTCCAAGTCAGTCGTTAAATCAAACTGACAGACAGAAACATGGCCGTCCTGCATCTTCACAAGCTAATTTAACAAAATAATTTAAACAGTTATGAAGGTTAATCTGGATTGACTACAAACCTGTAACACAGCTGCATGTGCATGTAAGTGTTTTCTTACTGTTGTCTTCACAAAACATGATTTTTCCACCATGTTGAGAAGGTTAAAGGTCGTCATTACATCATAACTCAGCTAGTTACCTTTTCTACGACTTTCTGACTTCATCATCCGACTCTGAACAGCGTTCAAGCGAAATTTCCAAGTAGGAAATTAGGGCTGAACGATTTTGAAAAAATATAATAATTGCGATTATTTTGACTGATATTGCAATTGCGATATAATTCGCGATATTAGAGGGAATGATCATTTTTACATCATTATTCTCATTTTCATTGAAAAACGTATTAAAATGATTATGGTGTGATTTTTGCGGGGATCTGTACCAAACAAAGATGTTTTCTTAAGTCTGTAGAATATGATGTGTAGGCCAGGACATCTCTGCAGCACCACAATATTTACTTTAAAATGGTATTCTGACACATTTCACCTTTAACAAATATTGCGTCTCCTGCGATTCGAAAATTACAGTAGGCCATATTGCGATTTCGATAAAATTTCAATTAATTTTCAATTCGTTCAGCTCTATAGGAAATTTGTTTTTCCGATGAACCGATCGCACGTGAACGCAGGTTTATGTCCAAGGTGACGTTCACCAACACAACGCTTCTCAGCCGTCTGCTTATTTCTAAGGTTTACTTTAGAACGATTCTAAAGTATTTACATCAGTTACTGGTGATGAGACGATATATGAAAATTCAATATATCCTGACACAAAAGCAGGTTTCATAGTGTAGCGGTTATCACGTCTGCTTTACACGCACAAGGTCCTGGGTTCGAGCCCCAGTGGAACCAACACTTTACTGAATTTCCCCCTCGGGGATCAATAACGAGCAATCCCATCTAAAACATGTCAGTGCCTCTGGTGTGTCAGGAACATGAATGGTGATATCAGCTCCATGTTATTCTGCTGCCAGGAACATGAATGGTGATATCAGCTCCATGTTATTCTGCTGTCAGGAACATGAATGGTGATATCAGCTCCATGTTATTCTGCTGTCAGGAACATGAATGGTGATATCAGCTCCATGTTATTCTGCTGTCAGGAACATGAATGGTGATATCAGCTCCATGTTATTCTGCTGTAGTAATCACTAATGAGACTCTTGACCATCTCAGTTTCACAAGCTCTCCATCCAAATTATATTATTGTCACTTTGTAACGACATTTTTAAATTGTTGTTTACATTCTAGCAGCCAATGGCATCGCTGGAAAGATCTGAGTCTCAGAAATAAACAGAACTAGAATTTATAACCTCGACTTCTCCTCTCCTTTCCTTTCCTCATCTCCTCTCCTTGTCTCCTGTCCTCTCCTCTCTCCTCTCCTCGTCTCCTCTCCTCTCTCCTCTCCTTGTCTCTTCTCCTCTCCTCTCTCCTTGTCTACTGTCCTCTCCTCTCTCCTCTCCTTGTCTCCTCTCCTCCTCTCCTCTCCTTGTCTCCTGTCCTCTCCTCTCCTCCTCTCCTCTCCTTGTCTCCTGTCCTCTCCTCTCCTCTCCTCTCCTCTCTCCTCTCCTCTCCTTGTCTCCTGTCCTCTCCTCTCTCCTCTCCTTGTCTCCTCTCCTCCTCTCCTCTCCTTGTCTCCTATCCTCTCCTCCTCTCTTCTCCTCTCCTCTCCTTGTCTCCTCTCCCCTCTCCTCTCCTTGTCTCCTCTCCTCTCCCCTCCTCTCGGGACACACAAACACACAAACCACTCTCCAATTATAGTAGTAGTAGTTTGTTGTCACTGAACTTTTATTGATCACATCATCGTATTGTGGCTGTATTGATCCTGAACCTCATATTGAGTATTGTATCATATTGGCTTTTCTTATCTTACGACCCCGGCCCTTTAGAATAGGAGATTTAAATTCATAACCAGCCTGTGGTATAGGCCAGTCGCAACAATTTTGATAAAGCCTACAAAGTCTAGAAATCAACATTTTGATGAATCGATCATCATGACTAAATATTAGAATAAAAAACAAGAACCCTGTGTTTATTTTCTGTTAGGCATCAGATATCTGAAGGGGAATCTGCAGTTAGTTGGAAAATGATCTTAGTCTGAGTTATCATCACACGGGATTTAAATCTGAATTATTTATAATGAGATCATCTTTATTCACATTCAACATCTGGACAAACTGAGCAAACCCTGAGTGAGAAAACTGCTTTTATAATCTGCTTCTGTTATAATACTGATGGAACAAGTAGATAGATAGATAGATAGATAGATAGATAGATAGATAGATAGATAGATAGATAGATAGATAGATAGATAGATAGATAGATAGATTGATACATAGATTGATTGACAGATAGACAGATAGATTGATACATAGATAGATAGATAGATAGATAGACAGATAGACAGATAGACAGATAGACAGATAGATAGATAGATAGATAGATAGATAGATAGATTGATTGATACATAGATAGATGGATGGATGGATGGATGGATGGATGGATGGATGGATGGATGGATAGATAGATAGATAGATAGATAGATAGATAGATAGATAGATAGATAGATAGATAGATGATGGATGGATGGATGGATGGATAGAGAGATAGATAGATAGATAGATAGATAGATAGATAGATAGATAGATAGATAGATAGATAGATAGATAGATAGATAGATAGATAGATAGATGATGGATGGATGGATGGATGGATAGAGAGATAGATAGATAGATAGATAGACGGATAGATCGATAGATGGATGGATGGATGGACGGAAGGATGGATGGATGGATGGATGGATGGATGGATAGATAGATAGATAGATAGATAGATAGATAGATACATAGATACATAGATAGTGGATAGATAGATAGATAGATAGATAGTAGATAGACGGATGGAAGGATAGATAGATAGATAGATAGATAGATAGATAGATAGATAGATAGACGGATGGAAGGATGGATGGATAGATAGATAGATAGATAGTAGATAGACCGATAGATAGATAGATAGATAGATAGATGGGGAAACTGGGTTTTGTATGCATTTCAGTTTGTATATAAAGTATTATATTATTATATAAGTATTATATTATAATGATATGGTTATAATGGACATTACAGTGTGAAATTAATCAGAAACGGACAAAATAATTCACTCAGATGGGAAACAATATTAGTATTTGTGCTTTAAACTGCGCCACATGCATGATGAAGATACTGTGGATTATAGGCAGCATGAACAGCTGCTGTACACTGATGGAGCTGAACATGACATAGCCTATCTATCTATCTATCTATCTATCTATCTATCTATCTATCTATCTATATATCTGTCTATCTATCTGTCTATCTATCTATCTATCGGTTATTCAGCAGTTTTCAGTCAGATTTATGGCTGAAATAAAAGACAACAGCACAAATCTAATGAAAACAACTGAGTCAGGTTTGGAAATGAAGGAGCAGCAGCGGTATGGAGGCCGGGCGGCTCAGTCTGTTATGTAACTCATAATGGATGAGACTACAGCACAGTAAGCTGCCGGGCCACATCAACCTGCCACACACACACACACACACACACACACACACACACACACACACACACAGGCCCGCTCACCACCGGGAAAAACACTTTTACACGAGGAATGGCCTTTTCTGAGACAGTCCGGTATAAGTCCTCCATTCATTTCACCATCAGTAGAATATTACCAAAATATTTCATTCCAGCGATATTAGCCTATATTACCGTTATATTATATTACTGTGATATTCAACTGCAAGCGTCTGTAGAGAAACCCGCACTGCCGATCATATCGTCATATGTATTTTGGATTATTTTGCTGTGAAAAATGACGCCATGCAGGCCTGGTTTATATTTTAATCCCACTGACGTCTTGTCGGTTGACCATGATACATGTTTTAATCTCTCCTGTCGTGTCATGAACATAATTCATATGTTTGGCAGGTCTAACAGCGAATTAAACGATGTAGAAAAAATGTAAACGCAGGTCTGTGCTGTTTTACCTGCGGCTTAATTAATTAATTACTGCTAGTTTATACGTGAATTAGGAATTATTGATAGGCTATAAAACAACAACAAAAAACGTATTAATGCGGGACAACCAATCAATCAGGCAGATAAATCTATAAATAACAGTGAAATAATCCCTCCACCCACCGCCGATCCATCCTTCATGATGATTTTCTTGACCAGCACCACCCGGCTGGTCCCCGGCGGCTCCGCCGGCGTCTCCTCGCATCTCCCCCGGGTCACGAAGCATCCATGCCGGGTAGAGATCCGCGGTTCCCCCGCTGCTTCCAGGATGCCTCCTAATTTAGCCCCGCAGTGGCTAAAGCGAGCTGAAAACGGTGTGAAATCTCCACAGTATCCCGGTAGATCCAGGCCAGGTCAGTCCGAGAGTCTGGTCGGCTTTGGTGCTGAAGGTAAACTACCAGTGTCAAGGCAGCAGCAACTAGAATAAGTCTTCCGGTCTGGTCTTTTCAGAATAAAAGCGCCCTTTGTGTTAAAAACAAAAAAAAAAACAGCAAAAATAAATAAATCAAACAAACAAACAGAAAACGCACACCCACAGCTCAAATATTGCCTGGAAAACTTTATTTTGAAAAGGAAAAAATAAACCATAAATTACAACTACACAAGACATTAAAGGTTTTTCTGTGATAGCCTAATAATTGTTCTAACCATTTGATAAAGTTCCCCTCTACATTTAAAGGATAATACCAGTGTAATTTTATTTTTCCTATTTTTTCCTGTTAATGCCCATGAAAAGTCTAAATCCAGTGATGTAGGCTATTTCTACAATCAGAAGCTTCCACTGTCTGTTCTACTGCTCCAATTGTTTTCAAACATAATAGGCTACAAACATATGATCCTGATTGTATTTTTTCTTAACATGCCTTGTTAGCCCCGCCCTCCTCCTCCTCAACTGGTCAAGTTCAACACCTGTCACTCATCTTGATGATGAGTGACAGGTGTGCAGCACCGCAAAACCTCTGCGTTCGCTGAACAAGCAGACAGTGAACGCAGTAAAAAAATCTGAAATGGAAAAAAAAGCAACGCCCATATTGATTAATTTTTTCTAACGTTTAGCTTTGCTGTTGTTTCTTTTTTATGACCCCCCACCCCCACCTCAAAACGTGACATGTTTGACACTTATTTTGAAGGCACAATCCCTTTACTTCCTGTGTTATCCTCTTCCGCTGTCTGACTTGACGGAGCTGGAAGACGGACGCCGCACACGACGTCAGTCCGGTCCAAGGCCCGTTCCGGTCCGTCTTCGCCGGGCCTGGACCGGGTCTGGGCCAGACGAATCAGACTAACCGGGGTCAGAACCGGACGAGAGACGGCTCGGGCAGGGTGTGTTCGATATAAATATAATGAGGTAAACGACTCGCTGGGTTGACAAAACGAATATACCCGTATGGACAATCTGAGGGATTAGAGAGCAACGTCAAATTAGACAGAAACAGCCAGGATAAAACCGGGAATAAAGCGGTTTGGCCTTCAAAATAAAAGCGTGTGAAAAAAAACAATGACGCACTGGGATGAACAGAACATTTGGAGAAAACATCAGATATTTTATTTTTCATTTAGTTCAGATTCCTCCTTAAATATAAGATTTATTTTCACTTTGGTAGTTTGAATTAGTCACACAAACGTTGCAACACACCTGCCAACAGGGGTTTTATTTTGAAATTTAGGTGTTATTTTGGTATTCTGGCGGGCTTGACACTGGTGGATGGAGATACACTCTATAGACGGTAAATCACGTGTGTGTGTGTGTGTGTGGTTCAGTGTGTGTGAATAAAACATGATGGAGATGAGCGGCGGGGGGAAACGTGACCGGCACGAGACATCACATGCAGAAACCCGCCGCATAGCAGGCCGAGGGGAGGAAAAGGCTTTAATGTGGATGTTGTTCACCTTCATCCACTGGTTTATACAGCTTGGAGTCTATCCCAGCATGCATTGGGTGGCCTTGGACAGGTGTTTTTCAGTATGGATGGTCCCAGTGGGAATTGCACCCCTAACCCTGGCAGTTTTAGTTGTCTTGGACCAAGAGTTATTATTATTATTATTATTATTTAATTTATTTTGTAATACACATTTTTATTGTTTTAAGCTTCTTTGGTTCATGACAAGTCAGTGTGAGACATTCTTAATCATTAACAAATAAAAATAGCAAAAGAAGAAAATCTGAAATCTGCTCATTAACGTTCCTTTATGTGCTAGAAGTGATTTTCAGACTGTTCCTCCAGACAATGGCAGTGAATGGAGAGAGAAAAAAACAACAACACAATTCTCCAGTCTCCTCTACCGGAGCAACAGATCACAGAATCACTGATTTTGGGGGGTTTTATCATGGAGGAAGAGACACGACCCAAGACTCTACCAGAGGAACACAGAGATTTAACATTCAACTCATAATGGAGTTTCTTGGTTTGTCTCCTCCGTCCTGCTCCACTCGATCTTCACCCTTCTCATCTCTCATCATATTATGAGAGATGAGAAAGTCGCAGTATGACGCCACGTATCCAGGTGACTATTTTATCACTCATAAACTTAAAGATGCAAGCTAAATACATAAATACATAAATAGGAGACAGTTTGAAATTTCCACAGGCCCAGTCAGGGAAGAGCTGTGCATTTTTCCCCCGTGATCTTTGCTCATAAATAATTTGTCGTCTTGAAGGTTTCAGGGAACTTTTTCATACCGATCTCATCCATATGAAGCAGTGAGACGTCTCGCTTTCTGTATCGTGTCTAAGTTGCTGTTAAAGTCAATTTTGCTCAAGTCCCACGTCAGTCCCAAGTCTAAATGTAGATTACCAAATCAAGTCCAAGTCATTAATGTCAAGTCTCAAGTCTAAATGTAGATTACCAAGTCTAGTCCATGTCATGTCCATGTCATTAAAGTCCCAAGGTCAAGGTCAAGGTCAAGGTTTCTTTATTAGTACCCAAGGGTAAATTTGTTGTGCACACGGGAGATTCAGCAATCCAAAGTTAAAAACAAGACATCACAGCAAGTCTAAATGTAGATTACCAAGTCAAGTCCATGTCATTAAAGTCAAGTCTCAAGTCTAAATGTAGAACAGCAAGTCAAGTCAGAACAAATCAAGAGTCCAGTATCAATTTAATATCTTAAAGAAAACTAAATATCTAGGACTTTTCAATGCAATATGGTTTTAATAGGATAAAAACTTGGTAAGAGCATCATGAGTTTGATTTCTAGAATCAGTTTCAACTTCAATAAATTCAATCATTCCATACAAATTCAGAAAACAGAATTTAAATTCAGTCGTCTGCTGGAACAAATCTCATCACTTTCAATCTAAGTCATTTACACAAACACAAGATCTCAAGTCAAGACTTTAGAAACCGGGCAATTCGCCAGTCAGTCAGTCAGTCAGTCAGTCAGTCAGTCAGTCAGTCAGTCAGTCAGTCAGTCAGTCAGTCAGTCAGTGTTTTATCACCGCTGTGTTTGTTGGATGGAGTTACATAAGGCACTCAGAGGACGATCAATAATTCAAGCTGAGCGGCTCGTTCAACATGATGTACTCACATTAAATATGAATCTGAGGAGAAGAGCCTGTGTGCTTTATTAAAGAAATACTCTGTGACACTTCCATATGAATGAATGTTCGTTCTGCTCCTCTCTCTCTCTCTCTCTCTCTCTCTCTCTCTCTCTCTACCTCCACAGTGATCCAGCCTCTATCAGTTCATAAATCTTCTCTCTCTGTTCTGAACAGCCGGTGTCTGGTCGCTCTTTCCTGGGAAAAATCCTCTGCCGCACAGGAAGTGATGCGTTTTAGGTTTCTAACACACCGTCCTCAAAGTGGAAACACATTATTGTTACATTTGCAGTCAGAACTCGCTCTGCTTTCACAAGCGGGGAAATGAAAAATGGAGAAAGATGACTGACAACCAAGGTTATTATCGTTAACGAAAACTAACAAAATAACGAAAACTAGGTGTGAAAAAACATTTTCGTTAACTGAAAAATAAAAACGAGGCTTTACAAAAAAATTATAACTAACTGAAACCGTATTGTGTGTTTACAAAACTAACTAAATTAAACTAAAATTATAGAGAAAATGTCTTTAGTTTTCATACATAAGCCTAGTATTTTGAATTTTTGAATCTCGCCCCTGACAAATACCCCATATTACCAAAAAAGACTAAAACTAACACTGAAACTAATAAAAACTAAACTAAAACGAAGCATTTTCACCAAATAAAAACAAAACTAAACTAGCAAACCCGCTTTAAAAACTAATTAAATCTAAACTAAAATTGAAAACAAAAAGTCAAAACGAAATAAAAATAAAAACTAATGAAAAATGCAAAACTATAATAACCTTGCTGACAACTGACTCTGGCTGATGATTGGCCAAATTCATATTTGACTGACACATAGTTGCAGGCCTCTGATTGGTCAAATTAAGGGTAACACTTTAGCTTTTTACCCTTTTTACCGTCTTTTTATCAGCTATGATACAATATATAATTTATAAACAAATGATTTTATATTACACAAACTAATGATAAAATAACATAAATTATAGCATTACTAATAATTAGTAAACATTATTAATGATCATTTCATTGTTTGTTAACAGTAAAATAACTATTAACTGAAGTTTAATTAACTATCAATTTACCATTTATTAATGATGGTTATTATAAAGTGTTACCAAATTAAGAAATGTCTTACAGCTACTCAATATTCAAAGAGACACCAGTCTCACTCCATGCAGGTGTGTGAGCCACAGACCTGCAGCAGGTCAGTCTGCCACCTAGTGGTGCTGGACAACATTTAACATCAACTCACAACATGATGCCTTGGGCCTTATGCAAATGAAAGAAAGAAATTCAAAGAAACAGTAATCCTCAACTCGGGGTCAAAAACTGATCTAAAAGCAGGTGAATGGACTCAGTCACCTGACCTGCATGGCTTCCATCCACAGGCAACATTACGCCAAATCCTTTCCAAAACCTGCCGGTCTCCTGCTGCCCTGCTTATGGGCAAACCTACAGACCTGATAGAACAAGACTGAAGTCCTTCTCTGAATCGATAAGCTCTGCTGGTAAACTCGTACATCCAATCCACCGAGCACTTTATTTCAGTTAAATTTATACTGCTCACAGGTTGTGGGATTAAGAGGAAAACCAGTTAAATAAGTTGAAACTTTATGAAAATATGAAATTGATGGATGCCGAATTGAAGAGTGGATCCCATCGATCCAGAAAAGGTCTGAAGTTATGTTTTACACTTATACACCTTTGCCGATAATCAAGCAAACACTAAATCTCCAGATTTTTGAATGGAGCATGGTGTGAGGCAGGGCCGGTTTTAGCCTGCTATATTAGGGTGGGCTGGTAGAAATAATAGGTGGGCAACTTGGGCGGTAGGTAGCCCAGAGGTTAGAGAAGCAGACTAGTAGTCTGAAGGTTGCCGGTTCGAATCCCTGGCCAGATGGCACAAAAATCTGGCAAAATGACAGCTGGCAACCGGAGGGTTCAGAGTCAAGATCAGATGCAAGCTCCTGCCATTGTGCCCTCAGGCCTCTCCAGCTTATGGCTGTGTGTTTGTGTATGGGCTGTTTGGATGGGTTAAATGCAGAAGATTAATTTCCCCATGGGGATTAATAAAGTAGTATTTTATTTTATTCTATTCTAATTTATAAAGAACAATTTGAAGCAGGGAGATTGGGAGGTAGTGAAGCAGCATTTCTGAGTTTGCTGCTACCCTATGATTTGAGTCAGTGGAGGGCAGATTGATTTACCCTAAAATAAAAAAAAAATCTTCATCCAGATTTTAACATAATCAACTCCATAACATTTCTTTTCATTGGATGAGTTTAGTTCTCAAATAAAATTAAAACCTAATCCAGTGAGACTTCTCACCATAGCCAATATTTACAAAAATAGAAGGTAGTCTTATTCAAACTCAAACTGAAAAGTGACCAAGAAAACAACTAAATTAACTAACTCAAGCCTTTACTCAAACTTCAATGTAGCCTATCTATATACACACATATATACATAAATAAATGAATAAATATATATATATATATATATATATATATATATATATATATATATACATACACGAAAACAGAGTTTCGAAAAATCTCCATCCTGGGAGGCAACACTGTGTGATAAATGTTTCTTCATCACACTAAATCAATAAAAATCAAGTTTCATTCTCAGTGTAGCTCAGTAGGTAGAGTATGGCTTTAATGGCACTGTGCAATACTTTTCATGATGACTATGTAATATTACACATGACTTAATGCTACCAATGATGACTTGCACTCTTTATACATGACTTTACTTCTAATTCTTTTCTGTTCTTATTCTTATTTACATATCTTTTGTATTTCATGTCTAAAAACTGTCTTGAAAGTGTGTCTCTTCCTGTGTCAGTGTCTGCACTGTGTTTTTATGTTTTTATATTGCACCAGAGAGACTGGTGAACAAGACTTTTTGTTATACTGGACTGGTATAATGACAATGAACTGAATTGAATTGAATTGAATTGAATTGAATTGAATTGAATTGAATTGAATTGAATTGAATTGAATTGAATTGAATTGAATTGAATGGCTGAATGGCAACACCATCAACAGCAATATTTTTCCTTATTCTCCACACTCCGTCCTATTAGAGGTTACTCTGTCTGGCCTGTGGTCTGTTTGGAGGCGTTGCTAGGCAACAGCGTGCCTGCAGAGGAAAGTGTAGCCTACCTGTAAGCTGAGACGCAGAGGCAGTTGTTAGTCAGCTGACATGGACGGACTCACCTGAGACTGAAAACACAACGAGAGAAGAGAAGCTCTGCAGCTGTCAGGAGGAGGTGGGTCTCAACATCTCACACATTATGACCATGATATGTTCCCTCTCAATTCAGACAGTAAAAGTAAGTGTGTGTGTGTGTGTGTGTGTGTGTGTGTGTGTGTGTGTGTGTGCTTCACAGCAAAAGTCAAGATGGCATTAGCCAGCGGTCACTGGGTGGAAAAGGAGATGAGAGGAGAAGCACCAAGTCACAGGTAGGTGTGTGTGTGTGTGTGTGTGTGTGTGTTCTTCAGCTTTTTTTGTATTTCTGGCTCCAAATTGCTCCAACACTGTATGCAGTAAACATCATGGGAATAATTGTGAACAAAAGTTATGTGGATTTAGATTTAGACAAACAATAGCGCCTTAAAACTGAGTAACTAAAACCCAAACCCAAATATGTGTGAAGCCGGTAACACTTTACAATAAGGGTCACTAAGTTAAGGCTTAATAAGCATTAACTAAGCCTTAATTAACAGTTAACTATGTGTAATTTACTAATGGTGTTCATGTTAACTAAGGTATTAATTTATACATTATTTAATCCTTTATAAAGATGACTATTAAATAATGTATAAATTAATACCTTAGTCAACATGAACACCATTAGTAAATGATGACCAGACACATTAGTTAACTGTTAATTATGGGTTAGTTAATGCTTATTAAGCATTAACTAACCCTTAACTTAGTGACCCTTATTGTAAAGTGTTATCGTGAAGTCTGACCTAGAAAGTGACATCATCACCTGGCACCACATTCACACATTTTCATCAGTGTTCCTGAAGTGGGACAGGAGATGCTTTTAATCAACTGAATCATTTTAGCCGACTATCACAAAACACCACATGACCAATCAGCTGTGTTTCTGTTAAGTTTCCATTAGTGCCGCTCTTCTGCCTCTGGACCAAGGTTTGGTTCTGTCTAAAAACAGAGCCTCCACGTTGTTTGATTGGTCCAATAACGGAGCGTCTGCCTCTTCTTCTGCCTGCTGATTGGCCACAAAGTCTGATGGTGTTACGTGAATCTGTTCAGAAGTTATATGTGTTTTTATGGGAAGTGTAAGGGAAAAATAAGCTTCATCCTCGTGGGTCAAAATGAATGAGCAAAGGTTCAGGAGTCTTTTTTCGGATTCTTTATTCAAAACATGCATGCAGTGTTAGATAAGCATGTAACAAAGAAGTGAGGCTCAATACACTCACTTTTACACACTAGAGTAAACAACAACATAAATCTCGGCATAAAGCCAAACCCACAGTTCAGATTTCTTGACTCAAAGCCAAAAACCTAATATGGGACACACGGAAACACACGTATGAACAGCATAAACTCTTATTCACCTATAAGAACTCAAAATAATTTCATAACCATATATAGCACACGTGCACTGATTACCTGATTAAAAAAAGACACTCTACTCTGAGAACAAAGAACAAAAGAACAGAATGTGTTATTCATTTAAAAAAACCCCACAGTATTCATTTTATTTCTTACAGAAGCCACGCCCCCTGCCACACCCCCCTTTGGCCAATCGGTGTGAAAAGTTAATCAGCTCTTCCTAGATCCATGACCAAACGTTACACAAAGTTTCCTGCAAAGTAATCCATAACTTTTTGAGAAATCCTGCAGACAGACAGACAGACAGACAGACAGAAAAGAACAAAAACCCCATACAGCTCAGATAGATTGATCAATCAGTGGGTTCATATAAAGTGTGTGTGTGTGTGTGTGTGTGTGTGTGTGTGTGTGTGTGTGTGTGCGTGTCCGCCTCTTCTCTCTCCCAGACATGGCCATGCCTTAGCTGTGGCAGGAAATATCGCTTTTCTGTTTGGTGGAGCTTCCAACACGAACCAAGAGGTGACTTTTATTTTCTATTCTTTTATTCGACCTTTATTCATTCAGGGAAAGTTCAGGTCAGCTTTTACACCGATGTGCTGTGTGTGGGTCTCTTCTCGTTTGTTCAGGACGACGACCCGACTTATCTCAACGACTTCTACATGCTGACAGGTAGGAAGTTAAAGTAAATACAGTTCTGAGTTTGTTTAATTGTCTAAGTTCTGATTTTTGTTCTATGCTCTTGTTCTTGTTCTATTAGTTCTATGTTCACCATATGAAGATTTTCATTCCAAAACGAGACGCCCACCATCCCAAAAATGAATGGTGACATGAGAGTAAAAATATATCATAGATAATTATTGGAGTTATAAGTTCTCTTAAGGCCTTAGCTGGGAAAACAGATCATATGATCAGTTCTATGTTTTCCACAAGATGGTTATAAAGCTTTTTGGAATTAAATCCTAAATAGAGTTTGTTCTTTGACTTGTAGATGGACCGTAACATTTTTGTTCATTCATTTCATTCATACTTCATAATTCACCAGGCAGTAGGCTCTAACATGGCTACTTCCGCTGGGTATAGAGAGTCTAAGCCCCTCCCCTTCCGCTGTCCACCATGGGACCTTATTTCAGAAAAAATATGTACAGTAGTCAACGGCGAGAGACAAATAATTGTTTGATCCCGTTTGAATTGTGCCATGAATTACACATATGATGTTTTGTCAATTTAAAAGATAATTTTGTAAGTCAAGAAAGTCGCAGTTTGTGGTAAAACTGTTGAAGTATCAGACTGTGAAAATACGTAATTAGAAAGACTACACACCCAAAAGTGGCATAAGTGACGTCATAACTTTCTCTCTCCACAAGCTGCCAGACGACTGCAAAACTGTAGAAAAAGTGATTTGATCGACGGTCACAACATGCTAACAGTACAGAAATTACCGTTAGCCTCGGTTAGCCAGTTAGCATTTAGCATTTTGTGACTCTCGATCACAATTACTTGCTTACGCAGTCGTCTGACAACAGAAACAGAAAGATCTGTCATGACAAGAGCTGTATTGTGTTAAACATTATGTTGAAACACAGAAGTAGTGATCACAGACAGAATTATGGATGACAGAAAATTGGCTTTTTAACATTGCTGGCGATGGAGAGAACCGAGCTAAACCCTGTGGAAGTACGGCAGCCATGTTGGTGATAAGGTCGATACGGTAGAATCATTAACCAGCTGGAGGCTGAGCATCCACAGACCAGGGGCCGGATTCACCAATGTGTTCTTAAGATAGATCTTAAGAAATGACATAAGAGGAAATTTTAGGAAGTTCTTAAGAAGGCTCTTAAGTGCAATTCCTCAATATTTTCTTAGGAACAGTCTCATTTCTTACGAATTTCTTTAATTTTCCAACTTAAGAACTTCTCAAAATAGGGCCTGAATTAATTCTGGTTAATAAACTTTAGGCTTACTGCCATTGAGGCTAGGAGACGAGGCTAGGAGGCTAGGAGACAAGGCTAGGAGGCTAGGAGACAAGGCTAGGAGGCAACCCAAAGTGCTTCCATCTACAAAACAATTGGGGAAAAACCTATTTAGAGCAACTAGAGCAAAGATTGAAACATTGGTTGCTGTTGGTAACTGTAAAATTTGCAGCTTATTTCCAACAGACATGAGACAGAGGCCTACCTGGCCCTACACCAAATAAAGCTTTACAATAAATGTTCATCTTAATGTTAGGTGTAGGGGAACCTATGAAGACTTTGAACTATAACCTACTTGTCTAAAATGTGTTTAAATATATGATATTAGAGGCTTACCTTTTCACTGTAGGAGTTTTAAGACAGGTGAAGGGCCGTCTTAAAGTTAAGAAAAAAATCAAGAACAAATTTGACAACTTTCATTTCAAGAATACCATTTATTCCTAAGTTTTTTCTTAGGAAGAAACATGAGAAGAAAGTTAACTGTTTTTGAGAATAGCATTTTTTCCTATTTTTTTCTTAGGACTAAAGTTAAGAAAAAAATGGCACTTGAGAAGATTTTTTTTCTTAAGAGGGTTTTGTGAATCCGGCCCCAGGTTTTACAAAGACAACACAGTTTCACTCTCTACAGTCATGCCAAAGGCTGTTCGAGCTTGTGACCAAACCCAAGCACAAAATGACCTTCAGTTAAACTAAACTGTGCTTCTAAAAATGCAGAGCGAGTTAAAATACAACAGAAAGGCATAAATAAATAATATTAAGGAGGAGATTCACTGTCTCCTCCCAGATCCTCACCCGTGCCTCCTGTGAGTCTCTGGATGAGCATCAGATAAATGTCTAAAGCGTAAAAGTAAAAGAACCGGATTGTGCTTCAGTTCCTCGTGGAAATATCTGTTTGCTGCTGATGGATTCTCTGCACGGGTGAAAAATAAATAATTCTGGCTTGGTGTCGGGTTTCAATTACCAAACCGGAGGGTCAGACCGAGCTGAACTCTGCTGAACCACGAGCCTCCCTGTGTGTTGTTATCGCCTGTCGTTAGAGGAAAGGGCTGAGAAGAGAAAGAGTGATGACAAGATACTGTGAGAACACTGGGGGGACCTGGCATGTTAGAGGGAAGAGTTCAGAATAGAATAGAACAGAGTCTATGTTTTAAGTTGGTATAGACAGAGAAGTTATAGATTAGACAGGTGGAGAAGATAGATAAGTTAGGTGAGGAAAGGTTAACAGATGTTTGCAGTGTGCAGATCTACAAATTTACAGCATTTTTTAGTGTGTTGCTTTCTGCATTATCAGATTTACAGAGCAGAAGTGTGCATCACTAGCTGTGAGAGAGGCATCTATCTATCTATCTATCTATCTATCTATCTATCTATCTATCTATCTATCTATCATCTATCTATCTATCTATCTATCTATCTATCTATCATCTATCTATCTATCTATCTATCTATCTATCTATCATCTATCTATCTATCTATCTATCAGCTATCTATCTATCTATCTATCTATCTATCTATCTATCTATCTATCTATCTATCTATATATCTATCTATCTATTTATCTATCATTGATCTATCGATCTATCTATTTATCTATCTATCTATCTATCTATCTATCTATCTATCTATCTATTTATCTATCATCTATCTATCTAGCTATCATCTATCTATCTATCTATCTATCTATCTATCTATCTATCTATCTATCTAAATATCTGTCTATCTATCTGTCTGTCTATCTATCTATCTCGATCCGCAGAGTCCCTCTCAATCTTTAAGAAAAGGCTAAGGACCCAGCTCTTTAGCGAACACCTTCTCACCTGATGGACTGTGTAATCTAAAAAAAAAACTAAAAAAAAAAACCTTATCTGCCTCGTAGCACTGCCTCGTAGCACCTATAATAATAATAATAATAATAATAATAATAATAATAATGATGATAACTTTAGCTTTATGGCACTTACTGTCGTTGTTCTCTCCTGACTAGATCCTTGCTTGTGTTCTATTAAAATCTCATGTGTGCGTCGCTTTGGATAAAAGCGTCTGCCGAATGGGAAATTGTAAGTTGTAATTGTAGGTAACAGGCGGTGGTTCTGTCCCTGCAGTTTCCCCTGACGATGTGGTGTGGGAGGGGCTTCCTCAGAACGGAGACGTCCCCCCAGCGAGAGCCGGACACACGCTCTGGTAAACACCAAGACCGCATGAGGAGTTCAGTGAAGGCTAAATGCATCATGACGTCATCATTTTGTCGAGCGAGGGACTTAAGTTAAGCCGCCAGCCGTTACAAAGCACCATCATTTATTTTCATTTTGTGTTATTAAACCCTGCGGCAGAGACAGAGCTTCATCAGTGTTCCTCATTGGAGTAATTTCCAAGACAAGATTTTCTGCTGACAAGCTCCTCCCTCCTCTAGTTATTTATGTCAAGCAGCCAGAGGCGGGGACTCACAATTTTACCTGCTTGAGAGTTGATGCATGAAGAGAAGACTTGAGACTTGACTTGACTTGGGTTCTGGTGACTTGGGACTTGACTCTGACTTGTACTCTGGTGACTTGAAAAGGTTTCTAAAGTCTTGACTTGAGATCTTGTGTTTGTGTAAATGACTCAGATTGAAAGTGATGAGATTTGTTCCAGCAGACGACTGAATTTAAATTCTGTTTTCTGAATTTGTATGGAATGATTTAATTTATTGAAGTTGAAACTGATTATAGAAATCAAACTCATGATGCTCTTACCAAGTTTTTATCCTATTAAAACCATATTGCATTGAAAAGTCCTAGATATTTAGTTTTCTTTAAGATATTAAATTGATACTGGACTCTTGATTTGTTCTGACTTGATCTTTTGTCAAGACTTTAGAAACCTTTTCAAGTCGTCAAAGTTCAAGTCAAAGTCGGGTCCCAAGTCAGCAGAACCCAAGTCAAGTCTCAAATCTTCTCTTCATGCATCAAGTCAAGAGTCAAGCAGTGACTCGAGTCCAAGTCATGTGACTCGAGTCCAAGTCATGTGACTGCCCCCACCTCTTGTCTCTGTCTGGACTCAGTGTGGTGAAAGGAAAGCTGTATCTGTTTGGAGGAGCGTCCGACCCGAAGGCCGGCGAGTGTCTCCCAGGAGTCTACTGCTTCGATATCGGTGAGAATATCAAACTGAACTGTTCCTTATGCTGTTAAAGGATAATACCAGTGTTTTGTTTTGTTCTTTTTAAAGTGACGGTCCACCAAGCTTCCTAACGTTCAGTAATTGTAATAAAATGGAGCTTTGGGCTGCTGCATTTTCTATATGATCCAGTTCAGAGAGTTGCTGGGCGTTCCCTCTGCCTGGAGCTTGTGGGCGGGGCCTAAACTGATGAGCGAGCTTCACTGTAGACTGGAGAGAGAGAGAGAGAGAGAAAGAGAGAGAGAAAGAGAGAGAGAGAGAGACAGAGAGAGTGGCGTGTTGAGGTCGAGTTCTGATTGGATTTCCCACTCTGACATCCGCAGCAAAAGGGGGGGGGGGGGGGGGGGTCAAAAGTGTCTTGGGAGGACAGAAGAAACGGTAACAACAGCTGTTATGAAAATTGGGTCATAAATTGTAAAGTCATTTGATGAATCTGATGAATCGAAATTTGATACAAATTGGTGATGTGAGGAAAACATTTTCATCACTTATCACCACTATCACTATTAGTCATCATGTATCATTTAATCAACAAAATTTCATTTATGTATCGCTTGAGGTGAGAAGGCTCTATTAAAAAATCAACTGATAAATTTAGAGGTGATTAAAATTACTGTGAAAAACAGTGTGATGAATTTGCATGTGAATTGAAAGAGTGATACAGTGTGAGGTGACTTGGTAAACGCATCACTTCCTGTGTGGCGGAGGACGCTGTGATGTTTGTTTTGTGATGTTTGTTCTGACGTCGACCTTCGACCCTCCCGCTGTGACAGTGTCTCTGACCTGGGATCGCCTAGCAACAGGGGGCGTGGCCCTCAGAACCCTCAGACACAGTTCTGTTGCCGTGGGAGACAACATCTACGTGTACGGAGGGATTCTGGAAGGGATTCCAACCGACAACCTCATGGTCTTCAACACAGGTCTGAAAATACAAATGAAAACAGTCATTATCATCATAGTCATAGTAATAATAGTAGCAGTAGTAATAGTAGTAGTAGTTGTAGCAGTAGTAGTAGCTGTAGTAGTAGTAGTAGTAGTAGTAGCAGTATTAGCAGTAGTAGTAGTAGTAGTAGTAGTAGTAGTAGTAGTAGTAGTAGTAGTAGTAGCAGTAGTAGTAGTAGTAGCAGTATTAGCAGTAGCAGTAGTAGTAGTTGTAGTAGTAGTAGTAGTCGTAGTAGTAGTTGTAGCAGTAGTAGTAGTTGTAGTAGTAGTTGTAATAGTAGTAGTTGCAGTAGTAGTAGTAGTAGCAATAGTAGTAGTTGTAGTAGTAGTAGTTGTAGTAGTAGTAGTAGATATCAACCAATGGTTGGTAAATCAAAAATTTAGCATTTTAACTCTTTAACTTGCCTGTATTTGTAACTGTTTAACTGAACTAATGAATATGAATGATGTCAGACTTAATATAGTGTACTAGCACTACAGTAAACGTGACTCCAACATGATCAGAACACTGATTTGTTTATTGATGAAGTGTGTTGGCCCCTCCTCTCTGTTTCAGTGTCTCTCACCTGGACGCCCGTCAAAACCACCGGAGCACTGCCTTCTGCACGGTGACACCACACTGCACCACACTGTCCACCACACTGTCCACCACACTGTCCACCACACTGCACCGCACTGTCCACCACACTGCACCACACTGTCCACCACACTGCACCACACTGCACCACACTGCACCACACTGTCCACCACACTGTCCACCACACTGCACCACACTGTCCACCACACTGTCCAACACACTGTCCACCACACTGCACCGCACTGTCCACCACACTGCACCACACTGTCCACCACACTGTCCACCACACTGTCCACCACACTGCACCGCACTGTCCACCACACTGCACCGCACTGTCCACCACACTGTCCACCACACTGTCCACCACACTGCACCACACTGTCCACCACACTGTCCACCACACTGTCCACCACACTGCACCACACTGTCCACCACACTGTCCACCACACTGCACCGCACTGTCCACCACACTGTCCACCACACTGTCCACCACACTGTCCACCACACTGCACCACACTGTCCACCACACTGTCCACCACACTGCACCACACTGTCCAACACACTGTCCACCACACTGTCCACCACACTGTCCACCACACTGCACCACACTGTCCACCACACTGTCCACCACACTGCACCGCACTGTCCACCACACTGTCCACCACACTGTCCACCACACTGCACCACACTGTCCACCACACTGTCCACCACACTGTCCACCACACTGCACCGCACTGTCCAACACACTGTCCACCACACTGTCCACCACACTGCACCACACTGTCCACCACACTGTCCACCACACTGTCCACCACACTGTCCACCACACTGTCCACCACACTGCACCACACTGCACCACACTGTCCACCACACTGTCCACCACACTGTCCACCACACTGCACCACACTGTCCACCACACTGTCCACCACACTGTCCACCACACTGCACCGCACTGTCCACCACACTGCACCACACTGCACCACACTGTCCACCACACTGTCCACCACACTGCACCACACTGCACCACACTGTCCAACACACTGTCCACCACACTGTCCACCACACTGCACCGCACTGTCCACCACACTGCACCACACTGCACCACACTGTCCACCACACTGTCCACCACACTGCACCACACTGCACCACACTGTCCAACACACTGTCCACCACACTGCACCACACTGTCCAACACACTGTCCACCACACTGTCCACCACACTGTCCACCACACTGTCCACCACACTGCACCACACTGTCCACCACACTGTCCACCACACTGCACCACACTGTCCACCACACTGCACCACACTGTCCACCACACTGTCCACCACACTGCACCACACTGCACCACACTGTCCACCGCACTGACCACCACACTGTCCACCACACTGCACCACACTGTCCACCACACTGTCCACCACACTGCACCACACTGTCCACCACACTGCACCACACTGTCCACCACACTGTCCACCGCACTGTCCACCACGCTGTCCACCACACTGCACCGCACTGTCCACCACACTGTCCACCACACTGTCCACCACACTGCACCACACTGTCCACCACACTGTCCACCACACTGTCCACCACACTGCACCGCACTGTCCAACACACTGTCCACCACACTGTCCACCACACTGCACCACACTGTCCACCACACTGTCCACCACACTGTCCACCACACTGCACCGCACTGTCCACCACACTGCACCACACTGCACCACACTGTCCACCACACTGTCCACCACACTGTCCACCACACTGCACCACACTGTCCACCACACTGTCCACCACACTGTCCACCACACTGCACCGCACTGTCCACCACACTGCACCACACTGCACCACACTGTCCACCACACTGTCCACCACACTGCACCACACTGCACCACACTGTCCAACACACTGTCCACCACACTGTCCACCACACTGCACCGCACTGTCCACCACACTGCACCACACTGCACCACACTGTCCACCACACTGTCCACCACACTGCACCACACTGCACCACACTGTCCAACACACTGTCCACCACACTGCACCACACTGTCCAACACACTGTCCACCACACTGTCCACCACACTGTCCACCACACTGTCCACCACACTGCACCACACTGTCCACCACACTGTCCACCACACTGCACCACACTGTCCACCACACTGCACCACACTGTCCACCACACTGTCCACCACACTGCACCACACTGCACCACACTGTCCACCGCACTGACCACCACACTGTCCACCACACTGCACCACACTGTCCACCACACTGTCCACCACACTGCACCACACTGTCCACCACACTGCACCGCACTGTCCACCACACTGTCCACCACACTGTCCACCACACTGACACTGTCCACTGTCCACGACACTGGCTTGTTTTCAAAAGGCTTGTGCTTTTTTTATTTAAACTTGTTTGTGTTCGTCAGCCTAGTGCCCAGGAGCAAAACAATACTGTCCTCACAATAAGTAGTCCTTATTCAAAGCTAGACAGCTAACAGTGTGAAGTCCTCCAATAAACACAAGGCATAACTTTTCTTGGATATTTAATGAAGATCCACAGATTTACTGTAGAACTGCAACAAAGCACAAAATGCAAACAAAACCAGAATCTGAAAAATACTCATTACACTGAATGCTGCGTCACAGGGCAAAGCTGGTTAGCTAACAGGTTACAGCTATGCTAGATATCAATTAAGTCACTTTTAGACCTAGTTTGCAGCAAAACAAATATACAGCAAAAATATTATGCATGTAGTATCAAAAAATTGATAAAACAAAATACTCACAGAAAAATAGTGTCCAAGGCAACAAATTGCAGCAGGAGAAGCAGTCACATGTGCTCTCTACCCTGCCTCATTCCCTGCCCTACCACTACTGCTGTTGAATGACCAGGAGGGGGCACTGCAGGACACACAAATCTACTTAGCTATTATACATGCACTCAGAGGGCAGAACAAAAACAGTGACATGAAATCCAGCTGTCAATCATCCCCACCTGCCGTCCAGCTCTCACTAACCTCTCTCTCTCTCTCTCTCTCTCTCTCTCTCTCTCTGTGTGTGTGTGTGTGTGTGTGTGTGTGTGTGTGTAGGTTCAACCAGACCTTTGCTCTGGTGGGTGATCAGGTGTTTATGTTTGGAGGCTGTGACAGTAAAAAGATTTATTATGTTTTTGTATTATTATTAATAAAGATCTGATATTTTCTCATCAGTGTGAATGGAGTCAATTTTTTCTGTGCAGAAGACGGAGAATACTATAAAGATATCCATGTTCTGGACACAGGTAAAAAGATTTATTATGTTTTTGTATTATTATTAATAAAGATCTGATATTTTCTCATCAGTGTGAACAGCAAAAAGCAGCATGGAGTCAATTTTTTCAATTCCAGTCTGGTCCGCATCGATCTGTGGTACAAAATCAGATCCCGAGTCGTGACGCCTGCATGCGACTTGTATTTGAACGCTGTAGAATCAGAATGTTTCGGCGTTGCCATGACAACAAGTGAATCCTCCATCACTGACCTGAGCCAGTTGTGTTGATGCAGGCGGCCTGTCTGAGCAGAGTTAGCATGGAGGAAACACACTGAACTGACACTGAAACACATGAGACTTTGTCTATTGTTGTTGTTGTTGCTCATCTGCTGTCCGTTCAGATCATTATGGGATGTGAGTTACATCCTACAGTAGATATGAACTGACATCCAGACAAACCAGACCTGAGCTGAAATTCACAACTGAGCCTGAAGGCCTGCAGGATGAACAGAGCCCAGGTTTTGATTTCAGTCCTTAAAGCAGTGATTCTCAACCTTTTTCATATCAAGGACCCTAATTTGTCTCTCCGATTCAAATCTGAGAATATTTTTATTGTCAGATTTGATTTTGTCCAGAACTCCGTGACTGTCTTTATTGTAGGTAGAGAG